>NW_025765900.1:0-93762 GCF_003918875.1 Haliotis rubra
AAGTAGTCAATGTGAATGATCCAAACTGTCTATCACTTTGCAGAGCACAAGGTCACTATCATGAACTGCACGTGCATTGACCTTTATGACCCAACACTTCCGCTGTTACAGGTCATTGGCTCCCTCCCCTCTGCAAGCATTCTGCGTTCTGCTGTTTATTTTGTTGACAGTTACATAGGCAGATTCTTTAATACAAATGCATAAAATCGGTGATTTACAATGTGATTAGGTTGTCTGACAAAACATCCACTCTGCACAGTTTGAGATCGATTGGGTCATTGGATGAAGAGATATTTACAAAAACGGGTCCACATGCATTTCATGCCAAACTATATGAATTCCCATTCCTTCCGATAACATCAACGGTCTTTGGAGTGAGTGGTGAGGGAGTTCAGTTCATTCCAGCTATATGGCGGTGGTCTGTAAATAATGAAATCGGATCTGGACCAGACAATCCCAGTGATCAACAGCGCCGAGAGCATCGATGTGGGCGGTGGGGAACCGATGACAAGTCCAGCGGAGCCTGACCACCCGATCCCGTTAGTCGCCTCTTACGACAAGCATGGGTTCTTTGAGGATTGGTATTCTAACCGGACTTTCACCGGTAACATTCTTTGGAAGGTTAATGCTAATTTTAGCCAAAAAAATACATTTTCTTTGCATCCGTTCTTGGCGGAAATACTGCCTGGGCTAAACGATGGATGTAATGCAATGAGTTCAGCTGTAAAGACATACCTGTAAACACCTGTAAGAACATATTCAAAGCAGAACATGAACATGGATTTCATCAGACATCATGTTCTGTCACTGATGCGTGGAATTTGAAAATACCAATTTGTTTCAAGTGTACATCTCTCTAATGTACACCCGTCCAAATTACACTGGAGACAGGGACCGGACGGATGAACGTCGCGAACTGAAGCATCTGTGGCGGATCACTCTCTGCATCGACGATGCAGCCAATAGCCCACTCAAACTTTAATGAAGCACTATAGTCTGAAGAGTTTAATAAAGAACATCAGTGTTGTGGAATAAATCCGAGGCTCTGCTTTACTTGAGAGTTGCGGTAACAGATCCGATATTCTCGGGAGGGTAGGGATGGGATTTAAAACAAACCTGAATTTGTCCCTAAACTGCTCGAAAATATTAATTGTCGTGAGGGGTATGATTACACAGAGCCATTTAGAAAGTGGTCAAATGTCGTCAGGGTTTTCACATAGCCTATACTGGATGTACGTGAAAACATATTTAGTCACTTTTTTATAGCATTACGGTCATGCCAACACCGGTGAGGCATAAGTAACAGCCTTCAACATGGGGAATGGGGCGAACACCAACCAGCTCCATAGAGTAAGCAAGTGACACTCAGTACAATTTATGTCCGACGCTTTGGCCAGGTAGCATCACCATCATCGGCCCGACGTCGGCTGATAGTCGGTACCATCGGCTAATATCGGCATCGTTGAACGGCGCTGGGCCGACGGCAGGCCAATGTAACCCAGCTAACACATAACATTGTCCAAACATGTTCGACAGGTTTGAAGCAGTTTATCTAAAATATTTTCGTCAAAACACAGTCACAATCTTAAAACAATTCTCTCAACTATTTAAAGCATTAATTATTCAAATGTTTTTTAAAAGTTCATGAATGAAAAAGAAATGTTACCGCGGGAAAGGACGTCGGAATGACGTCACGTTGAACGTCATATTTTCGCACCCGCCATCTTAGTTGAAGTTTATTGAGGACGGTACAACAATGTCATTGTGCAGCAACAAATTGACACAATATCATCGATCTGACCTCGGTTGCGGTAAGTTAACTTTACGAGGTCACTACGGTTGTTGTTATGTTTATGTACATTTTGATATTCACTCGATCATTACTACTCAGAAATCGCGAAGTTTTGAGCAGCCGTATACGATCTCAGTAGATTCAGTGTTATTAGGCTTCCAACAGAGAATATTATGTATGTTGTTGTGAAGGGAGACCTAAGGGGAGTTTGCACCATTTTAGTTTTATTTTGGATACAAATTTTTATTCAGCTATCAAATGCAAGCAGTATGTTCTTAACCAGAGTTCATGTCTGGCGGACATTTGTGGCTATTAGATCTACGTTCAGTTTTCGATCTAGTAAGCGTATGCACCTCACAAGCCAGTGACACTTATCGTCATTAATTTTGTTTCCTGTTATTTCTGAAATATATATTTTTTAATTTAACATTTACAGCTTACTATAAATTTTTAAGCTATGAAAAGTTCGCTCACTTTAGTCTGTGTAGGAAGGTTGCTTCAAACTTATAACACGAAAATGGGGAATCAAATGCTTTCTGGTCATAGAATCTAAGTATGTTATTTAAAATGAATGATGATTAGTCAGAAATGACCGAAAGCATACTTGGTAAATTACCGTAACACTGACTAAACTAAATGTTGATCATCCGCATGTTTGCTGTGGTTTTGCTTGTCTAACAGTCCCACGTTATTTTTCTGTAAAAGGCTGGGTCTATTATCAAAATAAAGTGTTTACATTGTGTATTCTTCAATTTTCCCAAACGAATCAATTTATCTTTTTTCGGATATATATATTTCTCTTCTCAACGAGAGCCAAGAAATAAACATGTTTCCCGCTATAACAGGGTGTTAGCGATGACTGGTCCTCGGCAATGTTCATTCGGTTTCGATCACCATGTTCTTTTCATGATACAGTATTAATTTATTCAAATTTACTTAGTCTTTGTTCCGGAAATGTAGTTAAAATAAATTTCTTATGGTTTTGCCAATTCACCGAAACATTTTGCCAATGAGAAAAAAAATATAGTGATCGAAAGCTGAGACGAATCTGGTTACAATGCTCGCAACAAAATCATGCTGCAGTAGTAACTGTTCCGCGTGTAAGACGTGAATCATGTAGCTAGTTACAATGGCTATTTAATATTCTATCAATTCAAGTTTATATTCCAGGTTAGAATGCATGGGAAGTGCTGTCCAGTAATCCGTGTTTGTTTGTAGAGGGCAGGAGTTATTTCCAATCCAACTTTATACACGTTGGTGTTAAATCTACACACGTTGACATCCCAAAACTTCAGGCGATAATTATTACACAATATATTTCAGCATCGGACTAACTAGATTTATATATGCTTGGGGGAATTGTAACTTGTTATAGTGTGGAACATTGTTATTTTATTGCAGCAAGAGCGAAAATGAGACACAAGAATTCGGAAGATACAAACAGAAGTGATGGATTTATTGAGGATCACATCAAATAATCCAGGGCTGTGAATCAGTAAACGTAAAGTGCATCTGTTAAATATCATTGTCTATATACTTGTTGGTGACGTTTTGGCTTTTATTGCAAAATTGGATTTTACCTGCACCCAGCCTCAGACCAACAAGAGTGGTGGGGTAGTGGTTGCTATTCAGTGTGATTTGATACTATTACCAAATTAGTCATTTAAGGATTTCCATTAATTTCCATTGTGTGCTGGTGTCCATCAAACACTTGCATATACATAGGTGCTGGAAGACTTCATTAACTGATTAATGTCTCTTGATTTGACTTCATACACTCACTATACATTTGTTTTGTTTTCTTTATTTCAGAAAAATGGATAAAGTCGAAACCAAAAGAAAGAAGATTCTGGAAATAATCTCGAAACATGTACGCGTTTTCTGAAAGAAATTAATAAAGAGTATTGATAACATGTCTGCCATTCTTTTTTATGTTTCCTGTTAAGAGTAACAATGTCTATTTTCCATAGACATGTAACCTTATTGTTAACGGTTAGTGCTTTACTGAAAAGTTAAAACCATATTTTGACAGAAAATGTTATTACAACGTTTCCTGAACCATAAACATTCACATGGATGAAACGTTTTCAGAAGCCTTTTGGTGGTTACTGAATTTTTATAACTAAACGTTCATAGAACACACTGTTTCTGGAACCATACAAATTCATATGAATAAATCATTTTAAAAACATGATATGTTTAGGGGATGTTTCTTCACATTTATATATGTGTTTTGATACACATATAAATAGTATTCAGTTATAAATTACATATGGTACATGCTATGAGATATGTATTCACCGTGGAGAAGTGAAGTGAGCAACTAAACTAACGGGCAAAAGAAAGCGGCGATACTAAGTCAGAAATCACTGATATTACAAAACGACAAACCACCATTGTGTAAAGTGAATTTTAATAACAGGTGTATGGGCATGTGTATGCACATGCATGTTACCCATACACCTGTTATCAAAATTACTTTCCTTTACACAATTGTAGTTTGTCGTTTTGTAATATCAGTGATTTCTGACTTTGGTATCGTTTCTTTTGCCCGTTAGGTTAATATTGCAGTGCCTATAAAGTGACGACATTGGGCCGATGCAGTGCCAATAAAGTATGCCGACGCTGAGCCGACGTAGGGCCGATGCTGAGCCGATGCAGGGCCATTGAAGTTTGCCAACGTTGGCCCGATGCATCACTGAAATTCATCAGGCACTCATAAGTGTTGTATGTGTGTTCGAGTTGTTTGAGAACTATTTGTAAACTACAACTGAAATTCATCCCGCTCCTCCTTTGCAGGAGATGGCGATGGTGGCATTTACCCGGAGGATCTGAGCGACATGTGCCATGTTTGGTTGTATCCCAATTCCCAGACTGGCCTCAGTTCATTGACAAGCTAATGACTGCACTACATGTTGGGAATCACAATATCAAACGATACGCGGGAAAATGCATATGCAGCTTTTTCAAAGGCTGAAAGTGAGTTAGAAGACCATATCCATCGTCAAACCAGAAGGTGCAGGGCAGAGGAAGCGGAACTATCAAACATGGAGAGGAGACACCAAGAAATAATTCAGTCTCTGGCAGGCTTGACTGATTCATTGGCATCTTTGTCAAAAGACTCGAAGAGTAAAGAGAAGGTTGCATGCGCCCAAGCAGATGTGAACAATTGTGAGGAACGTGTGGAAAAGGCTCGATCTGACTACGAAAGTGCCAGGGCGACTAGAGACGGGGTTAGACAAGCAGGATTGGCAACGATATGGATACCTTTTGTCGGAACAACGCTGTTCTCAGTTTCTGAAACGGCACTCAAAGAAAGCGCTGATAATGCAGAACATTCGCTTGACTCCACTAAGTTGGACTGACTGACTGACTGAGTTTGGTTTTACGACACTTTTTAGCAATATTCCAGCAACATCACGGCGGAGACGCATTACTAGAAATGGGTCAAGCCACACATTGTACCCACGTGGGATTCGAACCCGGTCTTCGGCGTGACGAGCCAACGCTTTAACCACTCAGGGCTACCCCACCGCCCCCACTAAGTTGGACTTATCCAGTGCTGAAAACTCCCTAAGTCAGATGACAACAGAACGTAGAAATATTCAAGGCGATATCACGAGACGTGAAAAGGAAAAGACCAAAATGGAAGAAGAAATGAGGGTGACTCGAAAGAATATTTCTACAAACAGGAATGACATAAACGAACAAAACAGAACCCCTCCAAGACAGCATTGAGGAAGGTGATGACTCGTCTGGGGAAAGTGTCAGGACGAGCAGAAGTACTTGAAAGATGCCACATCCATCATGCATGATATAGCAGAGATTGGGATTCCTCTTAAAAGTTTGTTTGACAGCCTTTGAGGAGTTTATTACCCAACCCGATCTCTGGAAGAAGATCCTTTCTCGTCCTGTATTTCAGGTCATTTGTCAAGATGACGACGTTGTTGAAAACAGACATGACACCTTTGACAATTTTCCAGAAGTTATGTCTCTGTAATTGTTGCCTAGAATAGGAAACTCAAGTTGTTACAGTAATAGCTTATGAATGTTCAGCCGGGTTTTCTTTGGAATGGATTTGAGGAATAGTTTCCATGGAGATCATGTCAGTGTATGTTTGGCAATCTGACAAATAGGCAGCGTGTAATTTTCAGCCTGTTTATAGAGGACTTTATATTACCGTTTCCTGCCTGAATAGGTTTTTCTCTCTACAGAATTGGTTGACGAAAATTGACTTTTACCAAAGATTATTGTCGCCATATCCGCTGAATCCATATATCAGAAAATAAAGAAGTTATTAAAACTGTTTTAAAGAAAAGTCGACTTTTTGGTATTTGTTGCATTCCTTCATGTCAGTTCAATATATGCAGTCTTTTATTATGGGTCTAGAGATTTTCAATTTTGTATTTTATCTTTTGTATTAGATCCTCTCGGACACGTATATGACTACTGACATTAACCTGAATAATGGCAGATAGTATATGGAAATAGATATTAAAGTGTCTTCTACCATGCGATACGATTCAAGCGTCATAAAGGGGTGATTGGTAGCCAGAGTGGTTAGAAGCGTTCGCTCGTCACGCCGAAGACACGGTTTCGATTCCCAACATGGGTACAATGCGTAAAGCCCAGTTTTTGTACCCCGCCTTGATATTGCTTGAATATTGCTAAAAGCGGTATAAAATCACACTCACTCACTCTCACTCACTCACTGAAGCGTCCTAAAAGTGCAAGTTGTTTTGTGAAAGATCACCACCAAGGATACAACATACTGGCTGAATGGTCATACAAATGAGAATGGGTTACTTTCCCGGCAGCACCAGAGGTCAAGTGAAAGAATATTTAGTTCAGTAATTAGATTCTTAATCCTGGGTCTTCGTAACTTACGATCAACTATTTCAATTGAGAGTAGACTTTCCCAACGCACGAACTGAAATCTAGCAGAAACCAACGAATCAAGCACTGTTCTGTTCCCAGGAATTTGATCCACATGGGTTGACGCACATGGAGACGATGGTCTATATTTAGCAAAGGAATTACCAAACCTGTTGTCTATCACTGCATGAAAAGCCTATTTCTTGAGGTATAAAGGGTGTTGATATTGGATAATGTGCATTTCAAGAGTATTCCAAATCAACAGGTTATATATTTCCTTGTGTGCATAATTTCGAACTGTTGTAGAAATAACATCATTACATATCAGTGTCTATATCTGTGTGTCCATAATGCAGGCACGTGTATCATGTCATATAAGCAAGGGGTTTGCCTACAAATAATACACACATTCCCCACTGTACAAAAACACATCCCTCAGCCTGTGGTTACAGACCTCCCTTTATGAAAGTATGTGCTGCACCATTCACTCAACCAAACACTCTCTTAACTATACATACACACATCCGTCACACTACAAACACTCATTCTTCTTCATACAAACACACATGCGTCACACAAGAAACACACACGCTTTTCCCTACATACATCCCTCACGCTACGTACTAACACTATCTTCCCCTAGATACACACAATCGACACACTACATACACTCACTGTTCTCAATACATACAGATAACCCTGCCACTGCAAACATTGTCCCTACATACACTGGTCCGTAACACTACTCTCTCACTCACTAACTCACACACTCACACACACACACACACACACACACACACACACACACACACACACACACACACACACACACACTCCCTAGACACACACATCTGTCACACTGTCACATCTCCCTACATACAGATATCCCTGACACTAATACACACACTATTCTCCCAACAAACACATATCCCTCACACCACTAACACACACTCTTCTCCTTACATACACACATCCGTCACAATCCCAACAGTAGTATATAAGTAATCCAGATAGCACAGACAATAGCATTCCTAAGAGAACAAAAGCATTCCTGAGGAATACAATAGCATTCCACAGGAGCGCTCCTTAAAGCTCCTTAAACTATTCACACTATTTCAGTCATACAATAGCATTCCACAGGAGCCCTACTTAAAGCTTCTTAAACTATGCAAACTATTAAACGATAGCATTCCACAGGAGCCCTACTTAACACTCCTGAAACTATGCAAACTATTAAACGATAGCATTCCACAGGAGCCCTACTTAACACTCCTGAAACTATGCAAACTATTTAACGATAGCATTCCACAGGAGCCCTACTTAACACTCCTGAAACTATGCAAACTATTAAACGATAGCATTCCACAGGAGCCCTACTTAACACTCCTGAAACTATGCAAACTATTAAACGATAGCATTCCACAGGAGCCCTACTTAACACTCCTAAAACTATGCAAACTATTAAACGATAGCATTCCACAGGAGCCCTACTTAACACTCCTGAAACTATGCAAACTATTTAACGATAGCATTCCACAGGAGCCCTACTTAACACTCCTGAAACTATGCAAACTATTTAACGATAGTATTCCACAGAGCATTAAAGCTCCTGAAACTATTGAAACCATTCAAACTATTTACGGTGAACAACCAAGTTACACATTAACCCTTGAGCAGCTCGATCCGGTTAGTGTCGTAAGCGTTCTATTATACACGTGTTTCACAGCTCTCACTAGTGACAAAAACATTCCAACAAGTTTGGAGGTGTGTTTTATTCCATGAAGGTTCGTTAGTTTATAAATGAACCTTTTTGTATATGTTTATAATCTTCTGTCATTATTCAGATCTATGACAGGAGGTAAAGAGTTAACTTTATGAAATGCTCGCATATACATAGAGAATGAGCGATGTTCCCGTACGCTCCTGAAATTGAACGCCAAAACGCAAAAAGAGGAGAGGTAACGCATTAGGTGTTGCTTGACAACGCCTTAGCAGTTGCGTTCGAGTGAATATTTCTGGTTCATTGTCCATGTAACGGAATTGTAAACGTTAATGCATAAATAACATCGAATGTTAGCAAAGTTCAACACCTTTTAGTGTGATGGTAAACTCGCATGTAAGACATATTTACATATTACTCAAAGTAAAACAAATAAATTAATAAACTTACCTAAATTTGAACAAAACAGGGTTTGCAGACACACTCCGCCGTTGTCATCACATCAGTGTTAATACAGTGTTAGTCTTTCCAGTTTCACTGAACATTCGGTCTTTAAACACAATGTTTTAAGCCTTTTCACGTTCGCTTTCTTCGCCTTCTCTTCCTTGCTCCTTTCTCTTAAATTTTTCAGTTTGTCTTCTCTTCTCCACCTTTTCCGTCTCTCACTCTTCACTTCTGTTCTTTTTTAAACTTTTCACAATATTCTTTAATTATTGGTTGGTTTTCTAATAAATATGATGATTTGTTCATCTGTCAAAGTAACAGTTTGTTCTATAATTATGTTTTTACTTATTTTCACTGAACCTAACACTTTCAAACATTCTTCCTTTTCCATGTCATAAGCAGTAAGATAATTATCCAAAATAATTATTTTTTCGTTCGTAAAGATGATCTGCTAAAATTTAGTACCATATATAAATTGAAACCGCATTTCAATTTTAAACGTTTGTGCTCACGAGTAACAAAGTGATGCGTGAATGGTTATACAGATGTGTACATACGTTCCTTCACTTCAACTCAGTTTACCCAATTAAATATTGATTGGTTGAGTGCATTTTCTAACTTAGTTTTATTTCTAACTTGTGTGAGTTGAGTTTTAAGCCACTTTTAGCAAAATTCTAGCTAGATGGTGGCGGTCTGTAATAATCGAGTCCGACCAGTCAATCCAGTAATCAACATCATGAGCATCGATCTGCGCATTTAGGAATCCCAGGACATGACTCTGTAAGACAGGATCACACTGAATGGCACACTTCAATTCAGAAGCTTTCATGTTTACTTGATGTACACATTCCGCGCTTTATCAATTTCTATGATGGAATTTCTTTCACTCACGATAACACAGCTCAATGTCTTAGTCAAAGCAGATTTGAATTCAGTTTCAAGTTTCACATTTCCTGATTTCACAAGATTGAGGTAATCAGTATCTACTTCATCCAGTTGGTAAACAAAAAGAGCAGTGCCAAGCAAAAAGTCGTTTCTTGAAATACCATTTCCCTGGTTTTGACACTAGTTTTTTACTATCAAACAAGCTGAGATAGGTGTCTGCATCATCTGCACTTGTAGCTCTCCCTGGGACACTGACACCATTCACATACAGGTTGACTGTTTAAAATGCTCGATTGAAAGTTAAAAGGATTCCCATCATATTTCCCATTAAAGCTGCTACTATCTACAAATCCTATGATATATCGATTAGCGATGGGATTTGAGACATTGGCAATGGTATGTGTTAACTGAGAGACAGGAATGCTAGTGACCTTCACCTCAGATTTGATGAATGGATAGAGGGCATTAGAGTTGTTCTCAAACAAGGTATTGTGAGCTATAATCAGGGCTGGGTTGACATTCAGTCTTAGGAATGCTATTGTCTGTGCTATCTGGATTACTTATATACTACTCCCAACGCACATTCTTCTCCCTAGATACACACATCCGTCACTCTACATACACACACTGCTCTCCCAAGATACACACATCCGTCACAATCCAAACCAAAATCTTCACCCTAGATACACACGATGGGCACACTACATACATGCACTCTTCTCCCTACGTACACACATCTGTCACACTACACTGACTCTTCTCCCCACATAGAGATATCCCTGACACTACAAACACACACTCTTCCCACTACATACACACTCCCATCACAGTGCAACCTCGCACTCTTCTCCCTACATACATATATCTGTCACACTACAAACAAACACACACACACTACTCGTACATACACACATTCCTCACACTACAAACACTCACACACACTCTCTCTCTCTCTGCTCCCCAGATACACACATGTCTGACACTACTAACAGACACTCTTTTTCCTACATGCACACGCTCCTCACAGTACAAACACTCACTCTTCTACCTACATACACACATCCGTCACACTACACTCACTCTCCTCCCTACATACATACATATACCCAGCAGCAAAAAAACATCAGTACGAATTCAAAATTAGATAGGCACTGTATTCAAATCATTACAGAAATGGACATAATAAGCGGATCAAAAAACAATTTTTGTGTACAATATCTTCACACATCAATGAATAACGCAGCACAGGTTTAAGACATTACGTGAACGTTTGCGGTCCATTCAGACTCTTGACTTCAGTATCTAGTGTGACCACCACGAGCGGCAATAACTGCAGCACAGCGCCTATGCATGGAGTGCACCAATCGATTGATGAGGCAATTGGCACCTGGAACACCACTCTGAGAAAGGCCTGGAGCAATAAACCGCCTGTGTTCGGCCTTGGTATGACATTATTCAGTCTCCTCTGATTTTCATCCCAAAGATATTCAATTGGGTTTAGATCAGGACTAAAGGCTGGCCACTGCTTAATGTTGACACCGTTCTGCTGTAGTCCCGTGTAGCTCTGGCAGTATGGGCCTGGTCGTTGCAAAATGTTGCTCCGGTGACGTGCGAAATGTGGTATTACGTGGGGTCTGAGAGCATGGTCGATGTAACGCACCGCTGTGATGCCGCCTCCTCTCCCTGGACCAAGATTCTGGAACACCACAGGACCCACTCTCTGGTTCAGGCCTATTCCACCCCATACCATGATGCTTGCACCTCCAAATGAGTCTCTTTCCATAACACTGGCCACGTCGTCGCCATATTCTTGTTCTGCCATCTGCAGTTGATACGCAGTACCGACTCTAATCTTTGAACAGAACAGTGCCCCATTGCCTGTATCGCAAGTTTTGGTGTTGTAGGGCAAACAGTAGACGTTCACGTCGATGACGAGTGGTGAGGATAGGTCCACGGCAAGGTCTACGACAATGGAGGTTCCAGCTTTTAAGACGTCGGCGTACTGTATCAGTGCTGATTGGTCTTCCCTGTGTTCCCACTGTCTGGCGTGCTGTTGTTTCGGATGCTGCATGAAGGGATTCTGTACATGCTGTCGCACAACATGGTGGTCTTGTCGTCTTGTGGTCACCCTTGGTCTGCCAGTACGGGGGCGATCATTTGTAGTGTTGGTGACCCGGAAACGTTGCTGCAGCCTGTAGCTGGTCCGAACGTTGACCTGGAAGTAATTGGCAACGGCTTGTGCAGTGTGGCCAGCTTCAAGTCTTCCTAGCGCCTGGTTCCTCTGAGCTGTCGTGAGTCGCGGCATCCTGCTGACGTTGTAATGTGAATGTTTCAACCAGGTTTGAGGGTGCATTTTATAGGGCTGGTCCTTGTGAACGGCACGTGCAGCATAAGTTGCATGAAAAGCATGAAGAATACCGTACCATCTCCGAGATCAGGTTGCGTTTTTGAGACAATTTCCTGGGATCCATTCTGAGTTTGGGAAGGAATGTCTTTGCTCAGGTAAAGTTGGAGTTATTGTAAAAAATATACAAATTTAATAAATGAGTTTAAAGTTATACGTTTCTGCGAAGGAAAATTCCAAACCGACGTTCTTTTGCTGCTTAGTATATATGCCTGGCACTACAAACACACACTCTTCTCCCAAGATACACACAACCGTCACACTACATACACTGACTCTTCTCCCTTCATACAGGTATCCCTGACACTACAAACACACACTCTTACCCCTACATACACACTCCCCCCCCCCCCGTAAAACCACACACTGTTCTCCCCACATACACATATCCGTCACACTACAAAGACTCTCTCTCTCACACACACAAACACACACTTCTCCGTACATATAGCTGTCACACTACAAACATGCTCATATAACACGTTTTAGTCCGAACACTATTTTAACCCTGCCCCGTTGATTAACACCATGTATGTCCCTTTTCACAAAGCGTTCGTAACGCTACGACTGACCATATTGACCCATTCGTCACCACTCGCCCCTTTCCGTAAACTCCAAGAAGATCGCTATTCGGCTTGTCCCGGAATAACACGAGATGGTCACGAATGATGACTAACTTCTTTAAGAAAGACTTACGTGTCACCTCGACACGAGGAAACAACCCCACTCTTCACATAACGGGTGGCCGAGACGTGGAATAAACCAAAATGTTTTCACGGAGATTGTATTCCCAATATTGTTCCCGGAATAATGAAATTATTTCTTATTTGTAACAAATATTTCATTAATCATTCCAAAAACTGGCAAAATACTTTCAACAGAGTGAGTGAGTATGTTTTTACGCTGCTTTAAGCGATATTCCAGAAACAACACTGCATGGGACACATGTAATGTGCGTCATAACGGTCAGTAGAAATACAAGATGTCTTCATAAAAGAATTGTCACCAGTACACCAGCCTAAATATGTAAATCATAATATCAGTAGGGCTGTGTATTGGCAACAAAGTGTGTTGCAATATATTGCGATTCAGATACCCGTATTGCGACATATTAGAGGCTTAAGTGTTTGACAGTGAGCGACACTAATTGTGCATGTCAATCCTATTTTCTACATTATAAGTCCCTAAACATATATGTTATGGTTCTGATAGCAGCAATCTCTAAATTAGGTTGTATAGTCATGGATTCTAGTTTCCCTTTTATACAATTTATAGTATTACAGTATGCAGTTTTGTCATTGAATAAGAAAGGAAAACATTGGTTGTGAATGAAAGTCTGACTCTGTAGATTTCAAAGTATATCATAGAGATAATCACAAACACCTCAGATATGCTCTTTACCCAACATACCGGTTCTCAGACAAAATATTGCAGTACGTATCGTTTGAAAAGCGTATTGCGATATACCGGTTTACCGGTAATACCGTGCAGTCCTAAATATTTGAAATTTCGTCGTTCTTCCATCCCAGGAAGGTGTCGTCCCACGAGGCCTAAAATTATTCAATTGGGTAGGTACAGTTCGTTAGGCTATGTGGGACTTCATCCCTCATTGGTTTTATGGGATTACGGTGGATTATTGCTGGACTGGTCCATTATTGACCACAGAAGGGGTGAATCATAAGAAAAAACAAAAATCAAATATGATTGTGAAATATCTTTCTCAGTTCTTGCCCGGTCCAGGAGTGTTCTCTTGAAGTCGTCTATGTTGAAGATGTAGGGTGGTGCTTCATGGTTGTGTCCCAGATCCAATCTTCAGTGGGCGATCATCTTGTGTGTGAATGGATCCTTTACAGCGTGGCACTGTACATGTCCAGTAGCAGATGTCATCTACCTGTCTGGTTGACTTTAAACTTATGTCCTGCATAGTATGCAAATCTGCCGTCACAAGCATTGGGAAGGTATCTGACATTAACTTGTGCATTCGCCATAGCTATGTAGATATCGATATAGCTACAAACATATATTATAGCAAGTTTCGTCCTTCTCATGTTAGTTAGAGAAGGAAACTGAATAATATCCACTTCATGTAAATACTCCTCCAGTAATAATAGATCTAATCTTATTAAGATTAACAGTAAGTGCTTTCATCTTTTCAACCTTAATGTTTTCACAGTAGACAAGTCTCATTACTAAACTAACCCTAACAGAGTGACCCCCGTCCACTGATCAGTGGCCTCTCCCACTCTTGTTTGACACCCCAATTACCTCATTAAATTTATTAGGTGTGAAGTTTAGGCCTCGCGGACTGTAACCTCCAGGAAGGCGGGGAACTAGTTGCTTAGTATGACTTTCACTGATGGGTAGCGCCATTTTGGTTTGTCTAAACCTTTGAGTGTGTAAAAAGAAGTGATAATTATTTCCTCAGCACGTTTTAACCCACTTCCGGGTGGTGAGGTAAAAGTGGGTAAAGCGTTAACTCGTCACGCCGAGGACCCGGGTTTGATTCCCCACATGGGTACAATGTGTGAAACCCATTTCTGGTGTTCTCCGCCGTGATATTGCTGGAATATTGCTAAAACCGGCGTACAATCATACTCACCAGTCACATTGTGTGATTTGTACATGTTTTTTAATGAAAACATAGATATTTTTGGTAAATTAATTAATTATGAAATTTAAATGTTTAGGGGAAATATACCTTCTTTCGGTATATTTACCACGTCCATATTGTGCATGAATATGGCATCGGACGTTGTCGAAATCTCTCCAGAAACCAATCAATAGTTTCTAGCCAGTCGCATGCCGTTATTGCGAACTGTTTTCGCTGTGCTGCACGTCGCATCTTATCCAAGCCGTTAGTTGATGCAGTGCACCGAATGTTTCCCGCCAAATAATACATGTACAAAATAAGTGAAAGCAAAGCAACGGAACAATTATTTTTTTTAAGGTTTCACCTAGTTATTAGGACCAAAAAACAACCATGCGGAATGACAAGATTCTTAGATCATAATGCAGGAAACGTAGTCTTAAAAGAAAACACAACCACTGGATAGTTATAGTATAAGAAATGTATTGTTGGTAATACCAGTACACTACAGACATATATGTAAGGTTATATGAAATTACAAAACTACAAGTTGTTGTTGTCTGTTATTTAACGCCGAACTCAGCAATAGTCCAGCTATAAGGCGGCGGTCTATAAATAATCGAGTCTCGATCAGACAATCCAGTGATCTAACCATACTAGACTGACTGACTGACTTAGTTTGGTTTTACGCCGCTTTTAGCAATATTCCAGCAATATCACGGCGGGGGACACCAGAAATGGGCTTCACTCATTGTACCCATGTGGGGATTCGAACCCGGGTCTTCGGCGTGACGAGCCAACGCTTTAACCACTAGACTACCCCACCGACCCTAACCATACTAGAACACATACTATAAATTTCATATTTGTAGAACTATAGTGCATTTTTGAAACATTGATATCGTACCTCATGGCTCTGTAGCAGTAGAAATAGCTCACTGTAACCCGTAAATGGATCGTTGGCCTTTGTCCGGAATAAAGAATTAACTAATGTTAGTGGGTAAGACGTGGTGAATTGCTACTGTTATGCAATAATTACGTCTCACGGAAAAGGGGTGGGCAAGAGTGCCCAAAATATTCAAGTCAAAGGTGACACAACACAAAAGGACAGTCATACAAATATATTGTGATAAAAGTCTTGGTTACTGGAAGCAGGTCCCGACTGCACAGTTCATATGACACCTAGAATTGCAATCCACAGATCGATATGGGATGTTGTCACCTCGACAGCGAGTATATATTTATGAGAATCAACAATAATCCAAGTAATACACAGGTTGTGTCGATAATACTTATTGGAGAAAACGTTATTATTAAAGAATATGTAAACACAATCCCAGGGAGTATTTACACAAATGATACATACATGTATACATTACATTATTATTGAATACAAGGTTACTTTACGGAAAGACTACAGAATACCGGATACCTTCCGCCATCTTTGAAAACTTTAGAACTGCGCAAAATATGTGCGCAAGTCGACTCGATATTTTAGGACTTCGTTATTTTAGTTAACTGACATTTTTAGCCCTCGGATATCCGTTACTATCTTCTTTAGGGTCAGTTTAACCAGGGATACTATTCTCCCTGGTTTAACGAATATGGTTAGGTTAGATTTAGGCAACCTTCGCTCATTCGCTTCAACTCCAAGAATTCCGTAGCTTTCTTTTTTCAAAGACGTATATATTTTTCATTCGCGATAATTTACCTTTTATTTTCAAAATCGTTTTAGTTTTACTAAACGGAAGTCGATTATTTTCTATGATTATTAAGGATTATTTTGTATTTTGATGCTCCCTTAGTTTTTCGAATTGTATGGCTCGTGCTTCCCTATAATACGAAGTTCACGTGGCACTAAAGAATGGTTGGTAGGTATCCAGTATTCTGTAGGTGTACCTACTTCACTTTCACACCAACATAGGAAACATACTAAAATATGACTCATATAACAACATGTGGGAGTACGACATATTCAGCAAAGAATAACTGTGATTCATATTTCACGGACTTAATTAGTATGTTTGCATGATGGTCAAGGCTAAGCCTGTTGTCATCGTCTGATTGCGTTATGCCAGACCTTAAGGGAACAAAAAAAGTAACCTTTTTCAGACGAAAGGTTTGGAGATTGCAATAATATTCAAATGCCAAAAATGACGCCGTAAATATGCAGTTATACCAGTATTACGTTGCAGGCATATCGGATAAGTTGGTTGAAGCGGGCTTTGCCATGTTAAGATAAACATGAAACAGACGATGATGGCTAGTTTTGTTTACATCCGGTTCAGCCATTTTGTATTATAACCGGAAGGGAGCCGAAGAATAGCCGAAGATGTGCTGCTCAATGCAGACCTCAGCAGACGACACCATGATGCTTTGACTGAGGATATGATTTGGGAATGGGTACAATACTACAACCACGTATTGATTTAGAATGCAGTAATTCTGTTGTTTAGAGCAACAATTTTGAAATAAGTAGAATTTGTAATTAAGCAATGAGCTAGAGACGATTTCGACAGGCAGACCAGACTTGGAAGGCTATGCAGTGGGATCTACTTCACTTTCATGGAGGAAGATCCAGTTGCCCTCTGGACAAACTGATGTTCTTTACTAAAATGTCATCCGCAGATTGATGTGAGGTGATGCTACCTCACGTTTTCCTCTTTCTTTGTCATGTGACAAAATAGACCCAGGGTTATTGGCCAAAAATTGTTTCTGTGGAATCCATGACACTAATGCCTTGAATCCTCAAACACTATAATTAGTAAAGGACAGGGTACTGAGTTACTTGTGCAAGGGATTGGGTTGGCTGGTTGGTTGGTTGGTTGGTTGGTTTGTTGTTTCACACCACACTTAGCAATATTCCAGCTAAATGGCGGCGGTTTGTAAATTATCGAGTCTGGACCAGACAGTCTAAGTGATCAACAAGGTACTGGAGCAAATATTCAGCCTTAACAAGAGTTTAGGCGTTAAAGGAGAAGATCATGCCCAGTCATTCTCGTCCACCACCCTGTGTTCAGCCTTGAACTTTTCAGCTTCTTTAATCGCTTCTTTCTTCTGCCGTTTTACTGTAGAATCTTCTGCTGGAGGCGGAGGTAAGACGGCTTTCATCTCCCTTTCAATCCTCTCTATCCTCCTCTTCACCTTTGTGTCAAACTCCAGCTGCTTCTTGGCAACAATCAACCCAATAGACACTGTGGCGTCCTGTGCCTGTCTTTGCAACTGGGACATCTTTCGTGAGACGGCACCTTTGTCGTTCTCTGCACCCAACGCAAGTAGCTCCCCAAGGCAGGCCACTTGATCCATCAAATGTTTCTCGGACACTTCAACATACATCTCTGCCAGGTTGTTCACCATGTACGACAGCTTGTTGGCTTCAGATGCTTGTATATAGATCATGTCCCTCATCATATCGGACATCGTGTACTCAAGACGAAACTCTGCACCTCGCTCAGCGCCCTGGATGAAATTCTTTACATTTTCATCCATACAGCATTTGATGATGTTTGAAATTGTTGTGAAAAATCTCACCAGCTTTCCCCACTGTGTTCGAACCTGTCCGAGAGCTTTGATACCTCTCTGCAGCAACTGTTTTATTTCATCAAAGTTGGTCTTGTCAAGGTTTAAATGTGCAAGTTCTTCAATGACTGATGTCACATGGGCATTGGTTTCCTGCAATGATTTGCTTTTGTTCTTGAAGTCTTTCCTGATTGACTGAAGTGAAGCGGCATTTTGTTCCACCTTGAATCTACATTGCTCACTATATCTTGCTGAAGCTGAACTGGAACTATCCTGCTCTTTTGTAGACATCATGGGTGTTGGTGGTTGAACTGACTCTCCAAATGCATGTGCACAGAATGTCTCCAGTGCTTTCATTCTACCTTCAAGCCTAACTGCTATCATCTTTGCTTCATTTTCCTGTGCCTGTTCCTTGGCAAGCTGCTTGCCAGCAGTCTTCATTATCTTAATGAGCTTACATCCGTCCTTTTTAATGTCCTTTACTCTCTGCTTACATACTCCCGAGTAGGATTTCAAAGCCTTAATAATGTCCTCAAAGGTTGACTCGACCGTCATGAGATGATCCAATTCCGTTCCCTGCATAATCTCTTCAAAATCTCCAACGAGAGTCTTTACACAAAGCGATAGTCCTGGAAGTTCCATCATCAGTAGAGCTTCCTTGTCTTCTTCTTTCTGCACATGCTTTCCCATGGAGGATTCTTTTTTTGCAGCCTTCCTTGAAATAGCATTGGTGACCGATTGGCAGACACCAAGAGTGCATTTGGCCAGCCCTTCCACGAAGTCCATACTGATCATACTCCAACCAGATGGCATAGAGTCCATGGCTTTTGTATATGATTCTTGGGCCTTTGTAAATTGGTTACGTAATTCATTGTACTCCTCTTCAGCGAGCCTCTTTCTTTCTTCTAATGACTGCAGTCTTATTGTCTTCACCTCATGATCCTTTTCAGCTTTAAGGAGTTTCTCAGAATACTGACCTTCAGCAAATGTGCATGCTTTCTGGAGTTCTCCTATCAAATCCATAACAGTACAAAATCGTGTCTCCACTTCTTCAGCTCGTACAACGCAAGTGTCAGTAATTCGTTTAATGTTAGCCAAGTAATCGGGGACGAGTTTGCGCACTTCCATTTCTGATCCATTGACAATGAACTGAAAAAAGAAACATGGCATATAGGACATTAAACATTTTCGTGGGGCAAGGACAGCTCAGAGAAGGAAGTCTGTGAGAGAGTTTTAGTTGTTTTGAATATAGAGACTTAAGGAGAGAGTCGGGGTAACTAGAGGGGAGTTTCAACGTGTCATTTAGAGTAAGATGGTGTTGAAGGAATGTCACTGTTTTGGAGGATTGTGTGAAGGAGAGAGCATCATTGTGTCATGGTATTTAAGAGAGTGGCGGGATGTCCTAATTAGACTCTCAAAACTCAATTTTTTAAAATAAATTTCTTAACATTAAATATCTAAGGGAAACTTTGAAAGAGCCTGTGATCAAATAAAAAAAAAATACTGATAGAACATTTTCAGGTTTATTCCATTAAGCGATGCTTCAGTTCAGAATCTTACTCTGTTAGCAATCAGCAGATACTAATGAAATTACAAATATGCATTAACTGAACATATCGTGCATATATACCTCTCATTACGTCATTGTAGTTATTCCAGCTTGATAGCAGTGTATGACACTTTATCAAAAAGACGAGAGTCATTGTGATTTGGAGGTATTTATTTGGGCTAAGGAGAAAGCCTTGAATTTCTGTGTTTTGACGACAAGACAGAGTCGGATTGTCTGGGAGTGTTGCGGGGTGCAAGTAAGAGAGTCTGAAGAGGCTCTCATTGAGAGAGCGTTCTGCTGTCCGTTCCTGGTGTTTGGCAGGGTGTTCTGAAAGATTTATATTATCTCTGTGGGAGAGACTCAGCGTGTTTAGCAGAAAGTCATGGGTGCAAGCGACATATTGTTCTTTAGAACCTGAGGTGTATACTAACATCCAGTACTTCATTCATCTATATTCAATTTCAAAATACTTACCTTGACAGCGTTCTTGACGTGCTGGGGAATCTGCAGTGTCAGCAGTCGTATCTGATCCATGTTTTTGTTGGCCAGGTTGAAGGCATTCCATCCTTCATCAGCAACTTGCAGAATGCTGGTCCGCATAGACTCTGGGTACTCGGTGTGTTTGAATCGCTCTCTTGTCATATGTTCCGACACAAGAGACACGTCCTTGTCCAGTGTGACGAGAACCAGTTGTCCTAGGAGACATACGGAGAGAGGTGCTGGGCACAGCATTTCCTGCCAGTTCATGTGAGGTCCGAGGACCAACATCATGTCCTCCTGAAATCAACAACAGGTGCAAGTGACATTGGGCTTTGTTCATCAGGATTTTGTGGTGGTCTGTGGGAATTTTTACATTCAACCAACATGTGTATAGTATTGTAATACGTGTCTGTATCTGTACTCGTTGAACAATGTGTGACATCGTTGCTAGTCATTATCGTATACAAAAGATGTGGATCATTCTTCTAGCTGTACACTATTGTTTTGGACAATTATCATTTGTTAACAGGTTGTTGCAAGTCTGTGTAGTTAACGCTTTCTTACCAAGGGAAGCAAGAACTGCCAAAATAATAAAAGCCAACCTTATAAAAAAAAAAAGCAATACCACGATTTCAACCCAATAAGACTACCACCAGATACCACTTTTTTCAAGAACCCTTCCTTTCAAAAATGCTACCTCTTATAACAGGTGCCTGTCCTGATCTGCTGTGTCCAAATAATCCTATTCACCCCAAATCATTACCTCCCACACCAATACCCCTTAACACCACCCTAATTCCAAAATTTCACCAATACCAGATGTAGCAGAATGTAAATATTGTGTATTTTAGTATATAATTTAGTTAAACAATATAACAACCCTTTAAATTAACACAGCACTCTACTGATCCTTAGGGTAAGTTATGTAAGCCTGCATGGGGTTCTATTATTCTTCAGACTCCTGGTCCAGCAACGGCTTGGCCAGTGATTGAATTGCTATTGTTTCTAGAGCATGTCACCAGATCTTGAGTTTTATGTACTCCAACATTCCTTTTTTCTGGTCACTGCTACAATTTCAACTCTCACTGCTACAATTTCAAATCGTTTTATCACCTGATCCACTGTGACGTATCATCCCAGACAATAAATCCCTGAACCCTGAAGTATTCGTCTGTGACCAATCTTGATGTGATACCGCTGTTACACAGACGCTTCCAACAGAATGCCATGACCTAACAAAACATCTGATCCAGTATCTTCCAAATACCAATACATCCAAAATCATCTACAGTACAATCTCTACCCCCAAATACCACTGCCTCCAAACTATGGTGACCCATATATGCTTCTTAACCTCCCTACTGCCATTAATGCATCTACTCGGTCAACTCACAAATACCACCACCTTCCGTGTATTGCTAGCACCCTAGTTTCCCTCACCTCCCTAATACCGTCTACCCAATAACGCTTCCAGGAAAAAAACTCTATAATACTAATACCTTGCTTATGCAATATTGCTGACAGTGTTGTTAAACAACAAACAAAATCCGTTTTCATAAAGAAAACTTTACCTTGACATCTTTGGGGCTCATCAGACCTTTTTCGGCCTTAGCAATCGTCTTCTTGCTGATTTCCGCCATGCCGTTTCACCTGAGGCACTAGAAGTCCTTCATTACAATTTAAAGCAAAGCTAGATCTATCGTATGCATTTAAACATTACATTAAAAGAAATACAGCAATGTCTTAAATACTTCACAGGTTGGTATACACACTTTCCTCTTTCCGAATCTGTGGTGCATCTAAAGCATCTATTTGTACTTCGGGCATGGACTTTGGGCAAATCCTACCTTTGCCTGATACTGAAGCAATGACTTGAGCATTTGTCACAAGAGTATAGCACATGGTACATGTAACATATTGCCATTTGTGAGATGTGAACTGCATTCCGAATGTTCAGGCCTCGAACAAGACCGTGGTTTGATTCGTTGGATAAAAACAGCGTCTTGACTACAAGCCGA
The DNA here is from genome assembly GCF_003918875.1 of Haliotis rubra. NCBI lineage: Eukaryota > Metazoa > Mollusca > Gastropoda > Lepetellida > Haliotidae > Haliotis > Haliotis rubra. The sequence continues at coordinate 22,274 of NW_025765900.1, forward strand.
CTGTATGTATTTACACGAGATGGAGGAATGTAATATAACTAACACACAATGTTCTGTAGCTCTCCTATACAATTCGGGAGACACAAATTTATGACACTTGAACATGGTACCACCAAAATGAATAATGTACCAGTACCTGATGTCAATTCTACATGATATGAATATGGCACTTACAGAAAACGTGAAAGCAGTGTTAATTTCCCTTAAACGTTACGTTATTGTTAGTCTCTGCTCTTTACAAATATATAGTTCGTTCCAAACTACGTGAAAAAATAATTGTATTTTAGAATTACTGGAAAACTGTTCATTTGAAGGCTGTTTGTGCTAACACAGAATGTAAAACATAAATTCTTCATAAATATTAACACATTCTATGGCTTGTATGTTCTGGAAGAAGACTCTCGCAAGAAAATCCGTTTCCCAAACAGCCTAAAAACATCCACTCGATAAACCGAAGTCTCCATCTTTGACAAAACACACAAAAGCACAGACATATATTTTTAAAACTTTTGTTAATATTCATTTATAATGTCCTGACTCACAAATTCATGGCTTATGTTTTTTACAACTACAGGTATGTTTCTGTTTCCTTTCACCATTCATCGTCGTCATCATCATCGTCATCATCACAAATGGCCTGAAATACAGGACTAGCAAGCACCCTTTTCCAGAGATCGGGTTGAGTAATGAACTCCTCTAAACTGTCAAACAAACTCTTAAGAGGGATCCCGAGAACTGCTATATCATTCATGATGGCGGTTGTATCTCTTAGTACTTCTGCTCGTCCCGACACTTTACCCAGACGAGTCATCACCTTCCTCAATGCCGTTTGGACTCGATGTTGTTTGGTAATATGCTTCCTGTACATGTAAATATCATCTTCAGTTTCTTCCATTTCTTCCTCCAGTCTGATCTTTTCCCTTTTATGTCTCTCGATACTGCTTTGTGTAGTTTCACTTTCTTTTGTGATCTCGCTTAGAGCGTCTTCAGCACTGGATACTTCGGACTCAACCAAATCAAGAAAACCTTCTGCAATTTTAACATGCTGATTGAATATCGTTTCAGCTGCTTTGTCGACCACGTATCCGACTACAGGTATCCACCACATCGTATCTGTCACGTTCTTAACTTTATTTTTAATCGCGCTGGCTGCCTCAGCGTCAGATTTTGCCTTTTGCGCATGTTCCTCAAAATGGTCCACTTTTTTCTGGGCGCTTTCAACCTCCTCTTTCTGTTTCTTTAGTTTACTGGACAAAGACTCCAGTGAAACCTCCAAGCCTGCCAGAGATTTAATAATTTCTTTGTGTCTCGTTTGCATGCTGGATAACTCTGCCTCTTGTTCCCGGCACTTTCTGGTTTGACGACGGATGTGCTTTTCTAAGTCACCTTCAGCCTCGGAAAAGGCTTCAAAAGTCTTTTTTATATGTCGTTTAAATTTGCTATCTCCAATCTGTAGGGCTGTCATTAATTTGTCAATGCGCTCGACACCAGTCTCGAATTGGGAAACGACCAATCTGGGCAAAAGTCGCTTAGATTTTCCGAATGATACCGTCGCCATCTTCTGAAAGTAGGTATGGACTGAAATGAGTTTGCAGTTGTGATTTACCATTTGCTTGTTAACACAAGCTTGGTGTTTCATGCGAATATCAGAGCACACTCTGTCCTCTGTACACAGGACAGTGTTATAATCAGTATCAATTTCTTACAATGTGTGAGAGGGTGAATGACTCCATATGTTTTGACACTACTTTTAGCAATATTCCAGGAATATCATGCAAGTGTACACTAGAAAGGGACTTTATACACTGTACCCATGTGGGAAATCGACCCCATTCCTTTGGCGTCATGGTTGACTGCTTCACAAAACACTATAACACCACCAGTTACTACATGTAGATTAATATTGTTGTCATACTCTGACACCCTACTCACGCTATCAATCACTGGTGTGTCTGGTCCAGACTCGATCACAAAGGTAACGGTATTATAATATAAGAAAGGATCCAACTCAATTATTGCAAAAACAACAATCGTGCTATTAAAATGTATTATTTCAAGCATTCTCGACAACAGATGTAGATTTGTGTTTTGTTTAAAATCCAATCGCTCTTCATCCATATCCAATGGGTTGCCTCGTAATTGCAATACAAAATATAAACATGGGTTATTCAGTACCGTGACGTTGCGGATACACTGAAACATGGGATACACGGAAGCAACGTCAGCATTTCAACATTTATGCGCATGATCACTTCTCGTAGATTTTGGTATTCTGATTTTAGCGCTACCTTCAATAGGTTTAAACAAAGTTGTGTTGGTGAATGAGTACGGGGTACTGATCATAATGACAGCAATACAAAATCCTGCGAGAGACACATACAATTCCTTTACATTGTCTAGATTCACACATTAGTTGCTTACGGCATTCACAACTAAATTCCAACATTGCCAGTGATTACCGTGTGTTATCCCTGTGTATTATCAGTAATGTTTATATATTACGCACTTTTTCTCCAAAGAGACTTTCGCGTATGTATGACATGGAGAGCCGTATTTACAATTCAAAGATTGGTTCGTTTTCCAGGGGGTCCGGATTGGTCTGATAATGGAGATAGCTCAGGGCAGCTATTCTGATTATTGAGATCATTGTATTTGTCACGTACTCATTGACAAATGCCAGATAAGTGGCTGTCGTACCCAGACTGCGTTTCATGCCATTGAATTGCGTGTGCAAGACTCGAATATCTAAGGCGCCGCAATTCGCTGTAAAGAGTTGCCTCCCTGTCAGAAACTATGATTTGCCCCAATAACGATTCAAGGTCCATTCTCTAGATTAGGGACGTCCATTTTACTTATATTTACCGTCTGATGTTGTCACTTCGTGTTCTGTGTGACTCGTAAGTAAAAACAGCATTTCACATAGTCAGCTGTTTTTAACCTTATGCCATATTCTCGTATAACGTAGCAGTTTCATAAGGATATGACGCGTGAAGATCCGGGGTAGAATATGTCTTCAGCAACCCATGCTTGCCACAAAAAGCGACTATGCTGGTCGTAAGAGGCGACTGACGGGGATCGGGCGCTCAGGCTCGCTGACTTGGTTGACACATGTCATCGGTTCCCAATTGCGCAGATCGATGCTCATGCTGTTGATCACTGGATTGTGTGGTCCAGACTCGATTATTTACAGACCGCCACCATATAGCTGGAATATTGCTGAGTGCGGCGTAAAACTAAACTCACTCACTCATAGGGATATATGACTATATTATGTATGTGCATATCCATGTGAACTCAAAATACCTACCTGTTTTATATATTTACCAATTAATTGAAAAGATGTACAGCTTCACATATAAGACTATGATATGTATGTTGTAGAGTGGGGGGAAAATGGACATTAAAAAAATAAAAGTTTCATAGGGATCGTATCCTGAAACAATTTTCTGATGGAAAGCATCCGCCGTTTTCATGACAGAGTGACAGTTATGATTTAAATGTCCTGACTGACTGAGTTTGGTTTTACGCCGCTTTTAGCAATATTCAAGCAACATCACGGCAGGGGACACCAGAAATGGGCTTCACACATTGTGCCCATGTGGGGATTCGAACCCGGGTCTTCGGCTTGACGAGCCAACGCTTTAACCATTAGGCTACCTCACCGCCCCTTAAATGTCCTGTAGCTGTTCGATGACAAAACGGTTTTTGTCTAATACGCTTTCAATTGCTTCCTTTGCAGAAAGAAACTGAACAACAATATAAAACATTACCTTTGGTTGAGTTTTAGTTATTTGCCGGCATGGAATATTGTTTGAACTATTGTAGGCCAGGATCATAACTTCTAATGACTTATTACTTCCCAAAAATGCGTATGAAAATACATTCGACATCGTCACCGGTGCTCTGGTCGATTTGCTAAATCCCTGTTAGTGTTCTCTACGGAACCCATTAGGCAGTCCGTGCGAGAGAAACAACGCAACCCCATTTCCTTCTTGATTTTTCTCAAAATATTTTAATTTGTTTTGAATGGCAAATCTTTGTCAACTGCCCGTCTCAACGGTACACAAATTATTGAAGCAGACGGCGTATTTGTCAGTCTCCAAACATACTACTTCTGACCTGATCTCCATAAATCTACACTCTGTCGATCAGAAATAAAAGGTGCTCGAAAACACTCCAATAACTTAGGTAACTGTATCTTAATGCGGTGGAGAAACCAGTCTTAAATGGCAAAATGGCAAGGTACCGCTTCCGTTTTCATTCACCAGTCGTCATCACAAATGGCCTGAAATACAGGACTAGCAAGCACCCTTTTCCAGAGGTCAGGTTGGGTAATGAACTCCTCTAAACTGTCAAACAAACTTTTAAGAGGAATCCCAATCTCTGCTATATCATGCATGATGGATGTGGCATCTTTCAGTACCTCTGCTCGTCCTGAGACTTTACCCAGACGAGTCATCACCTTCCTCAATGCTGTGAGGGTTCTGTTTTGCTCGTTTATGTCATTCCTGAATGTAGAAATGTTCTTCTGAATCCTGTTCATTTCTTCTTCCATTTTGGTCTTTTCCTTTTCACGTCTTGTGATATCTTCTTGTGTATTTTCTCGTTCTTTTTCCATCTGACGTAGGGCGTCTGTAGCATTGGACAAAGCTGATGTGGCAGAGTCAAGGCAATATTTGGCATTATCAACGTATTGTTTCAGGACTGTTTCAGAAAGTCTCTTGACCGATGATCCAACAAACGGAATATATTTGGTTGCCTCTCCAAACGCCCGAACTCTTTCTCTTGCCATTCTGGCTTCTTCATACTCCGCTTCTGTTTTCTTTACGTCTTTTGTAAGAATTCTCCGCCACATCCTTCTGGGCACTTTTAACCTTCGCTCTTAGTTCCATGAGTGTATTTGATAACGCCACCAACGAATCATTCAATCCTGCCAGAGATTTAACAATTTCGTGTGGTGTCTGCTCTGCATTCTTGATAGTTCTGCTTCCTCTTCCCTGCACTTTTTGGTTTGATGATAACATATATGACCTTCTAACTCACTTTCAGCCTTAGAAAAAAGTCGCATATGCATTTTCTCGATAGAATGCTTAACATTGCAGTCCCCATCCTGAAGTGCAGCCATTAGTTTTTGTCAATAATCTGGAGGGCAGTCTGGAATTGTGGGACACAACCAACACAGCAAAAAATAACTTAGTTTCCCCAGTTTTTGCGGAAACCTAACGGATACTGGGTAATGTAGGTTTCCGCTAGGTTTCAGTATCCGAAACAGACAATGCGAGTTTCCGCATAGTTTACAAAACTGAAACTAACAAATCTAGGTTTCCGCCAAGTTTCTACAACTGAAACTATCATTATGCGTTTCCATTTAGTTTCAGTTCGCCGAAACATTCAAAGAGAAATGACTTTGTTTCATGCTATTGCGGAAACCTATTGGATACTGGGTAAATGTAGGTTTCCGCTAGGTTTCTGTTGGTTTCAGCTTAGATGAAATGGCAAACTTATAATTAGCTTTGTGCTGTTCCATTGGGGACTATATTTACTACTTATTGTTACATTTGCAAGATAATTTCTGTTTACAGAATCCAGTTAGGGTCAATGCAGGAAGCAAAAGTACTGTTCGTGCCGTAGTCCCTAGTATGTTGATCAACCTTCAGGTGTTGGCAATCTATAGCTCATTTTTATACTGTACCGGTAAAGTGCTTTTATGGTTACATGCCAGTTTTAGTGTACATTTGTGATAGATTAGTTATTTTACTGTCCTTCGAAGACAGGTAAGTATATAAGTTTGTTTTTATTTCATGTACACATTTACAAATTTAGAGTTACGACTTTCATAGTCACGATATGGCTACCGATGTGACTATGCAACTCACTCACTACCATTCTGCATAACTTGTGAATGTACAATTTATTACATTGTACCCGAAAAACAATGAAACACAGTGACACATGCACTGTTATGATTCATCTGTTTCATTATTGTGAATAGCTCACATTTCAACAGTACTCAACAAATGTGTGTGTCTGTCTGTCTGTGTGTCTGTCTGTCTGTGTGTCTGTCTGTCTGTCTGTCTGTGTGTCTGTCTGTCTGTCTGTCTGTCTGTCTGTCTGTCTGTCTGTCTGTCTGTCTGTCTGTCTGTCTGTCTGTCTGTATGTATGTATGTATGTATGCATGCATGCCCATATCAAAAGGGAATTTTCAGCATTGGAGAAACAAATTCTGTAATGTGAATATGCAAATACAAATATGTCAAAACCCTACAACATTTTATGCATATGATGAAATGAGGGTCTACTAGTGCAGGGCATAACATATTTGTTGTGGTATTTATAAAACAGATTTCAAATTCAAATTCAAATGTTTATTGTATGAAAGGTCATGGGCCCATATACATATACATGGGAAGTGTACATTTGAAGCTGTGTCTCAATGTATCTTAACATATACACACTAACAATCTCACATATTAAACACTTGGCAACTTGCTTACAACCATGAAGCTTCTGTTGCACTCACACTGAGCAGCCAACAATCCCTCTGATGTGGTAATACATATGACGCAGAGCCTTGAGTTGAGCCTGAGTTTTGCCACACAGAAAGGGGAAATATAACCAAGTTGATTACAACAAGGCTTGAACCAGTCCACAACCGCAAACAGATGGTGTATGCTCTACTTAAGATTCATTGGGTGAATATGAAGGAGTCCTGGTTGATGTCTGGCACAACATCGTTGCCATCCTTATCATCCCACACAGACTCTTCATCATCCTGCAAATACAATACATACAATGCTTAGTAAAACTGCAAAAACAGCCAAAGTAACACATTTTATACATATTCATAAACATGCACAGTGGGTACATCTGATCATCAATGAAATTATATAATTAGAACGACTAATTTGTATATGTAACCAAAAATATTTTTTTCCACAATCACAAAGGAAAGATATGTAGTATACATGTATATTGTATCTTCCATTTGACATGTCACTTATTTTATTGATTGGTACCAGAAAATAGCAGCCAACCCAGCATTCTGAAGCAAATTTGTTTGTAATATTTATTACTGTTACTGTACTCATATTCAACGTAACATCTACTACCAAATCGCCAATTGAAATCGAAGCATATAAAACGGTACATACATATTTTAAATAGATAATGAATTATGTTTAAACACTGAATGTAAACATTATAATTATATATGCGGGATCTTATTCAAATTGAAAATGACCAACCCTCAACTGAGAAAAGTATACAAAACCTAACATTTCCCATGAATGAAAAAAAATCGTGGGTATTTCTTAGTTTTATCAACTCTAAGGAAACATCATTCCCAGGCAATATATAGTAACATAAAATATTATTTTTTATGTGACCTTTTAATTTAATTTAAAACTGTAAATGTGTAACACAACCTATTCACTTTCAGTTACAAGCAGTAAGCATATCTTGGTATACAATAATTACACTCTTGCTCGACAACGGTATAAGAATCCATACACTAAAACGTCGCATCATATATGGGTAAAGCAGTTGTTATCCATAAACTCTCAATACTTTATTTGTCACCAACTTCCCCAAAATGCCAATCAATAAACAAATTATAATAATTAAATATATTCCATTACTGATATAAGGAATGGATAGCAAATTCGGATAGATCAAACTGTAAAGTCGTTAAATGAAACCTATGAAGTGAAGTATTTTGACTAACTCTGATGAGAAACTGCCGTCCATTCCCTAGACGATTCCTGTTTCCTTGAAACAAACGACTGGCAGTGCGGATAGAAAAATCCGCCTGGAAACTCTGAAAACATATCAACATATCTTAACTTATGAAAGTAACCCATATATAAATATATGTTAAACTTATGGTTACACTGGAACCACCGCACTGTTACATTTTGAGTGATTATATTTTTCACAAAGATAAAGAAATTTATCTTCATGCAATCTATTTAGTGTTTACTTGTTTTTGACTGAAATGCTTGCAGTGAATAAAAAATATTGTTTTAAGATTTCCTTTAAAGAAATTAGGAACTGTGGTATGGTGTAACTATAAATGATTACCAAGCCAAGCCTCTTGTCAATCTCCAACAAGTCAGTGGATCCACAATACGTATCCTGTAAATCAAATGAATTGAAACAATGGTTGATTCTTTTAGAAATGTTATACGTGACTCTGTGTCAATGCATTGTAAGGCTAAGAGGTTCAATAATTGATTACCTAGAATTATTACACAAAGCCAAGGAGTGTGCTAGCATATGTTATAATTGTTTTTAACGGTAATAAAACGATAAAAAGATGTAATTGGTGCATAATTGGATAAATACCGCCATATAGCTGGAATAATATTGCCGAGTGCGGCGTAATACTAAACTCGCTCACGTAGATATATTGACCTGACAGGCATCATATAATTAGATAAGTAAAGCTGGCAATAATATGTAATTCTACGTAGATCTACGTGTAGAGACTGAAAAGAATGAACATGATATAAGTAATGTCTAATACATTGTGCATGTTTTTTCTTTGAGGCTCCACAGGTAAAATTACTTACCTGGTGAGCTCTTACGTCCAGCAGAACGTATATTGCCCACCTCCTGACAGGGTTTCCTTTGAAAATCCCACCTATTTGCGCCAATTAACACAATCTCCTCAGCCAGCAGGACTCATGGAGCCCGATAAAGGGACTTTTAAAGTAACGTGAATATGTTTCTCAGATTTATTCACTTCTCTAGGCCTACATGTTGATGCTTGAATACACTGAGGGAGGGAGCAATTAGATTGCCCATAATGCGATGAGAGAAGACCCTTAAGCCCATACAAGCCCACTGTTGGGTACTCACATTCAATCTTGCTGCTCATTTGCACCTTTCACGGTCCCTTTGATGCCTCGGCTTGGTAAACAAAATAAAACAATGGCGACCGGATCAATGTCCACGCGAGACTACCTTAAATCATTATAAAAACACACAGCTGACATTTTATGTGTATAGTGTATGTTTATTCTTTGTTGTATAACGCGGAAAGATATTGTCAAACTGTAATGTTAGATTTAGATTGAAAAACAACAAGCAAAGCAAGGTTTTCCCCAGGAGCCTTTGCGAGTCGCGATTTTTCAAAGCCGCTTTCCGTTTCCTCAAAAGCACTGGAAAGAGAGAATTCGCTACCCGGAAAAGAAAGATGGAAATGGCCGGAAAACCGTGGAAAATTAATGACCCCTGTCAGGTAAGACCAATTTGTTTTTGTTGTCCAAATAACGTTTTATGAATTATTTACTTTACGTACAGATAATCCGGATTGGTAATCATCGCTGAAATCTATCTGAATTACAGCCCAGTGGCCATGTTATTGACGTAAATTGTAATACAAAAAACGCAAATTGTAATAATTTGCAGCAAATTGTAATAAACTTGACGTAAATTGTAATAAAACGTAAATTGTAATAAAAAATTGACGTAAATTGTAATACGCAAATTTGTAATAAAAATTGACGTCAAGTGTAATAATTTTCGTTGCGGTAAAATGCAATAATAAATATTTACGTAAATTGTAATAACAGTTTTAATCACTCGTAAAATGCACAAGGGTGTTTGTTTTCGTTGCATTTCATACATCAAATAAGCTGGTTGAGGGCGATAACCTCAAGAAAGAAATGATGGATTTTGTTCAAATTTGGTACCAAGGTATATTGGCGAGATTCACCGACACAAAGTGAAATGGAGTAACCTTGAGATAATTTTCCGGGTCACAGCAGCAAAAATCTGAGGGTTTGCCAATATAAAGATTGTCAACGCGATAGCCAAGGAATGAATTGACAAATCTTAGCCAAAATGACGAAAATGATATTCGTCCTGATATATAATCGATATAAACTGTCCTCTGTATCATGTCTTTTCTGCAAATATCTTTTTGAGGTTTTGATATGTATACATTTAAAGTGAAGGTGGGGTAGAGGGTGGGTTTCTAACGGGTATATCTAAAACACTTGCATGCATGTAGAGTTGGAGAGGTGGGTGGGTGTTCTAGCGGGTAGTAACTTCACCTAGAATCATGTTCAAATAGTGCTTTCATGTTTTATTTTCTACATATTATCTGTCACCTAGCAAATTGGTTTTGCTATGCAGTCCACGATCCTCATTTTGCAGCTGATTTCTTGGCTTGGTTTTATCTTCATAATTCGAAATAAAATATGCTATGTATATTAAATTGGTCAGCCTCAAGCAAATTGGTTTTGAACAAAATGTTACTACAACCGCACTCAAATGAATCCCCCTTCGTTTTACTGAAAAAGAACTCGAGAAAAGAAATGATGGATCTTCAAATTTGGTACCAAAGGTTTCCCGACTGAAAACCCGTAAAATCTGCGAATAAAATGCATCACAAAACTTCAGGAACTTAGGAAAGAATTAATAGATTTTGATCCAACCAGAAGCATCAAGGTGCATTGGCGGGATTCCCTTCAACACCAATTGATTGGGAAACTTTGCTCATTTTAAGTTCACAGTGAAAAGTGTTTTGCTAATACGTCTAACTTTTAGTGCGAAAAATACAAGACAGAATTAATATGTTTTGCTTAAAGGTAGTACCATGATGCGTTGGGAGTATCGTCTAACGTGCCAGACGAATTCAGGGACCTTAGGATTATTTTCAAGAGTCACAGCCAGTATTCTTCGCGATATCTCCAAACCTAATGGATGGAATTTGTTCGCATTTTGCATCAAGGCATCAGATGACAGTTTCGGTAACGTTTACATAATTTTCAGTGGGTCAGACAGAGGATAATTAAGCGACATTCAGATATCGACATGTGGCGGGGTAAAGCTATGTTTGTGATGCAAACGCTTTGTCATAACTAATTTTCAAATTTTTGTTAGCATATGGTTTCTATAATTTCATGTTAATTCTACCAGCACAACTGTGAAATTATTCGCGACACGTCTTAAATAAGCCAAGAGATTATTTGTGTATGTCTCGAAAATTAAAGTTAATTGTTTTCATTATGGAGTTATCTTCGATGTTGACGCAAGGACATATTTTACGAGCAATAAGGTTTTCAATAATTAAGGCTCCTTGCCACAAGGCAGGAGGCCTATTGGGAATCGTTAATGCTTTTATTATTTATTATTCTGCCATATTTTTGTGCCAGTCCTACAAGCAACTGGCTGGACAGGAATCGCTTGAAAAAATCACCAAGGTGCCGACAGAAGTTGAAGTTGTTTCTGCAAAAATCTCAAGGCTCTAGGCCCAATAGCAAAGGGGAGATAATTCAAAACTAATTCACAATTTTCAATTTCCAAAGCAATAATCTCCGAAACTACAAGTCCGGATGATCACCAAATTTCTGGAGCAGGTCCGAATGTCATGAGTGTGCATCTGATAGCTGAAGTCCTTAAGGATTCCAGAACACTAATTATTTTAACTTCGTAGACCGAAGGACATCGGAGCTACAGCCGCCTGCCAAAGAGGGAACTCTTTTCTTCTCCGGAACTTCTTACATGACCTGCGACATCGGCTGTATTTGGAAGATGCGCTCGCCAGTCAAAAAACGTGTTCTGGCTCTGTTTTGGACGATTTAAAGCCCTCAAAAATATTGCTCTAAACAACAACCCCTACCTCTGAAACCAATCCGTCCGATTTCGACTAAAATTTACCTGTACATGTAGGCTGTAGTTCCCGATCATATTCGCCGATTTCAGTTATGTATCTCCAAACACAACAGAGGGACAAAATGAATATATTTTTCCACACTCATAAGTTAAGTATCGCTGCACGATGAAAGTTAGCGGTAATATTGTCCCAAACGTTTGCTGTTGTTCTATGGTGCATGTGGATAGTAATAATTGCCGTATGGTACATATGTTGTTCATGCTTGTCTGAGGTAAATGGAAATAGCATGCTTATCAAATGTACTGTAAATAAATAACAAAAGAACAACAAGTTAATTGGAAAGTACAGAAACAATGTGATGATAAAGGCTTACATGTAGAAGCCAGTGACAATGGATTACATTTAAAAGCCAGTGGGATGTATACAGAGCAGGAGAGGTTTGACATGTTTATACAAGTTATCCAGGCAGTTAGGGTTGGTTGATGAGTTCGTCGTATGCTGAGGGGATGAAATAATCTTGATCTCTGTTGATCAGGGGGTCAGTGTCGTTTTGACGTGGATGGCGCATAAGATTAGTATCCGTTTGAGTAGAAGTCAGATTGTTTTGCCAGGATTGTGTATTCTGTCCAGTTGATTTGGTGATTGAGGTTGGTCTGAATGTTCTCTGAGATAGCTGATTTGTTGTCGAATTTGTTTGTTGATGCCTGGTGCTCTTTCACTACTGCGTGTTTACTGGCCTCCAGGATGTTTTGCCAATGTAAGAATCTGCTTGAAAGTGCTCATAATCCACACCATACTACACAATCCTTTAAAACCTCAACCCATCTAACCCTGGCCCATATGTAAATTCAAAGTTAACGAATGACGAATTTCCCATTACTGGCAGTGATATGATCCCCATTAACAGTGGCCAGTTACTACTTTCAACATCTACATTCTACATCGTGTACAAGTGGCTTCGGGATTTGGTATCAAACCAAAGGAAAGCCCTAAATCGCTGCTCACTGCAACTATACTATATTATTTCACTTCTTTTGTCCCATGTTTGTCCAAATCGTTATCTTTACATATACCTTTAAGGGAATATATCGTCATTGATAAAGCGAATCTTGCAAATTTTCGGAAGGATAATGCGATCGCTCATTTAAAATGTCGATTGAAGCTGTTGTAACTGACGGCTAGCATAAAGGTATCCCACGAGTGTTGCAGAGTTGGCAACGCTTTTAAGATCCGATATATGGCACCAATCCTGGAAATGCTCAAATATATTCTACTCTGTCAGGATACCCACCTCCACATAGAGGTACACCATCGCACAATTATGTTATTACATAATTATTAAGATAAAAATGTAGCAGGAGAGAGTTCTGTATGGTCCTGACTTCACAGCCTGGCTCATCATAGAGCTCAGCTCAGGGCCCTTGCCCTCTACACGCAAGCCCCGCAGGATAAGCGAATGGGACTTTTAGTCGAACCCACAAAGAACTTTAAGGAGAATATGAAGGCTTCCCCAACAGTGAAGCCTTCTGCAATACCTAAGAGTGTCAGAAGGGCTGTGCCCCGGTGGAGAACGGGCACTCTCCTGATCTGCTGCGCCCAGATCAGGAGGTACCAAACCAAAGGGCACTGAGAACAACGAGGAGCCCTACGACAGTGTATTTGGGATGCAAGCGAGACATCTCAAGGCTAGGTCCGCATATATAGCATGCTTTTTCCTGAATCTTTGCCATTCACTTTGCTGTCAAAGAAAAGGACAGAAAATTCCCAATCCTAGTGACCAGCATACATAAATGTATTAACGATTAGTGTTGAGCCCCGCCACTATCAAATCATCATATTGTCAATTGTGTACACAGCGTCGAAAATGAGATTAAACCCGCTGATCACATGTCATGTTTTGTCAAAGTGAGTCACGATCCGCTTTGAACTTCCTTGTTGGGCTTTTTCGTGTCTGGCGTCGAACAGACGAACGACGAGCAAACGTGAACCTGGCACCCCTCTGCATGGCCAGATTTGACGGTTGATAAATGTATGCCTTTGGAAATAGGAAGCGGGGAAAAGGAAGGAATGGGGATCCCCTGTTGTTCGGTGCTGAGATAAAGAGAGTTGACTGGCGATTTCCGCTTGAGAGGAGCTGTTTTCGGTCGCACTGATACGTCTAGTTTAACGGTATTTCTATTACCACATTTTAACGGTTTCCTTCATGGCATATCCAAGGAGCGGCGGGGATATTGTTTGTTTACGCTTTGAAATGTACGTTTCTTTTTTCTTCATTTTCAGATTATTTCAATGTTGATTTGACATATTTTAGAGTTAATTTAATGTTTTTTAATCATATGGCTGATTTATTATGATTTATCTTTTTCCCATACGATCGTTATGAGCCCGTTGTCATAAGTTTAACTTCTGGTTCGTATTATTTTCTTCAAATGCATAACACTTTCACCTTATTGTATAACGTTTTGAGAGGGATTTACTAAGTTACATTTGCTAAGGACATCATAAATCCGCTGGATTTATTCCTTGCTGCATAGCAGTCCGATCTGTCTACTCATTTGTTTGTATTTGACTGATGCATTTAAGAAATAAAATGTGGAAATGATGACCCGAGGATTTACATCATTTGCTTCAAGAGGAATTGATCAGATGTGCTCGTTATCAAAGTAGAAGGATCTAAAACTTGGCACTGTAAAGGTATACAGTAGCAGGTGACACCTTAATTGTTATGGAGTAGACTATAGAAATCATTTCATTTGGATTTCACAGCTCAAAATCTGGCAAAGAATTCGGCGGGTGGCCTCAAGAATGATCATAGCAATGCTTATAACCTATAGCTACGAGGACGACATACCGGGGATAATTTGTTTTTAATGCGATATTCACCGAGGGTAAAGAAACCATCACTATGTAAGCGGTGACATGACATCATAATTTATAATCTTACGCAACGTTGATTATAGAAGCTGCCTTCTAAATCAAGCGGCGACAGAGACCCTACTGCTTTCATTTGGAAGGTAGCAGATTATCGCGTAATTTCCACAATTAAAGACTTCGGTAATAAATAGAAGGTATATTCGGCGGCCCCATAATATGCTAGGTTAACGACCTAAATCTTCCGGCATTCCCTTCTCTAGTTCTGAAAATACAAGATTTAGGCAGTTCAGCGTATTTAGCAAACTGATATTTATCTTCTATAAAGTCAGCTATATTCAAACCATGAGAAAGATCGTCAAATAATGTCCTGATGACGGAAGTTACCAACATCCCAATAGTGTCCATATATTTTAGAAGCTAGCGCAACAATAAAGCACAACCCTCACTACTTTTTTTTTATAAATGACAAAAGGATTAATCAACCATATTAAAGGTTTTCAGGCTTGAAGGATGAAGCTCATTAAAATCTATTGCCAGCTCACTTTTAGAGACTGATAAAAGGTTCAAATATGTGAGTCCATAAATGCATAGAAGTTTTATTGTTGTTGTTCATACCCGTTAGGCCTCCAACCTCTACATGTATTTGAGATATAACCACGTTAGAACCACCACCTCCTCCTCTATACAATCTTAAATGCGCTACTATAGATACTAACCGTTAAGAACTTACCGCACCACTTTTCTGCCCATTTATTCAGTTGGGCTAGAAAATCATAGTTGGGGAGGAAGTTACAGCTATTAGTTTGCCTACTTTTCCTGCAACACCGATTGATGTGTCATCGGCCAGCATTATTGTGATATTTTGTAAATTTCAGATTAAATCATTGATGTATACAAAGGGAAAACAAATTAACCAGGGCAGATCCATGAGGGAACCCTTGCGAGTAACATTTAGTTTTTCATAATGTTCCATTAACAGAGGGCCGCACTATCGTCTATCAGGGGCCGGTTGTTCAAAACTCGGTTGCTCTTTTCCCCACAACCAGCCGTTAATTTTTTGTTTAACCGAGCTGTTACCTAATAACAGAGGGGTTATCTTGTTGTTCAAAACTTCTGTTAGAATTTTAACGGGCTGTTAACGTACGACGTTAAGTTAACACACCTAAGGACCGCCGCTAACTTTTTTGGCAGTGTGGTTAACTCGCAAATGCCGTTTAATGGCTAACTTACTGCTTTCATGATGCCAGTTCAGCAAAGAAAGGATAGGGTGTATCGTGGACTGGACTTCGATATTTGGAAATTATTCTGACTGAAAGAGTTACATACGAAACTGTATCTATGCACATCATAGGAACTTCAAGTACATGTTGGCTAGGTACATAGCAGTGTACCGTTTCATCTTTTTAACACTTGTGGAAAGGTTTATATATGCTTTACTACACTAAATGTGTGAATTCCTTCTGTAAATATTATTCAAACAAACACTTTCCAAAGGAATATACTTTTGGTACACCCTATACCCACGTGTGATATGATTTTTTGATCAAGGCTAAATGTAGATAATTAAATTGGTTTCATGAAAGAAATATCCGAACGATTGTTCAGATACTGAGATTAATCGGCGGGATATAGTGATTATTAATATACTCTTATACTACCGACCTTCACCTCAGAGAAATTGCCAAATACTTTACATTTTAAGAAGAAGAAGCCAGAAATGCCGATTATTACCGTTGTCGTTATGCGTGATTTTGCGTCAGTCGTAAGCGTCACGCATGGCAGAAACTTGACAGTTTCGATGTAAACACATCACATTCCTGTATTGTATCAATTTCCCTGTTCTTTGCTACTATGCTCTTTTGCATGTAATCAGGTGTCTGAAAAATTGAGAAAATACTACACAGTGTAAGGGTCACAAAATTTTCTTTGTTTACATTTCAAACGAATTGGTGTTGTCTTTCGAGAGCACTGTAGTTGTTTCCACCTAATAATATCTTTCGTTTTCACTTTATCAGACACTTGGTATTGGTTTTAAAGAGATGATTTGCCGAATTAGATTCTAAAATGTATCAGCAGAATGCAGTAGGGCCGGGACGAGTAGGAAACAATGGAATCAGAATACGGATGTACGGCATACCCGAATCAGGATGAGTACCCGGAAATATAAAATACATTCAGGTCAACTTTCTGAATATTCAATCACGATTTGACAGAGATTATTGTAGAAAACTTAGACAAGTTGGTAATAAGACACATTAAAACTGACCTCAAAGCTATTTGTTACGTTGTACGTCTGTTTAACCAATATGAAGTAACACCGTGCACCCACATTTCCTACGTTATAACAACGAACGTTTTGTTCCTGCTGCTACTGTAGCAACTACTCACTGCTCATGCAGATAAGTTACAGTCATTAATGCTTTCTCTCCATTTATCGGTTAATACCAATGATGCTAAAACCATTAATTTCCGAAGGTTAGAATATGAATCTTCAGTAACCCGTACTTTGTCGTAGAGGCGACTAACGGGATCGAAGAGGGTGGTCGGACTCGCTGACTTGGTTGACATTACTATTTTTGAAAGTGTATACTGCAAGTAATTATCCGATTTTGTTTGGATATATGTCAAATCCCTGGCATCCTTCCATGAATTAGTTTTAATTTTATTTTTTTACTAATCATTTCAGCAATGAGGCTTGAAATTTCTTTTCATTCTTCGAATGTTTAAATTGAAGCAAATCATCTTTTAAAAATACTGTATTAATTGATGAAAACTTAGATTAGCATAAATTCGCTCTCACAACTGATGTGTAGAAAATACGGCTTATAACATTATTGTAATATCTAATAGCTTCTGTTGTAGAGTGATATACGGGCCTACTTCGTAGTCACTTTGATTAAATGTTATATTTGAATATCTATAGAAACCTAACATGTCACCTGGAGACTTTGCGGCACTTTATCTCTTTGTCTGTATTACACGCTAATATTTGGAATTTTTTGAACTTATTTTATAGCAATATCCGAATGCTTGTGGTATACACTGATAGGTTCATATAAGGGAATACTATGGCACAATAGTATTTCTCTGCCGAATCGTTGCAGCGTTCTATAATACACTTATGAAATATAATACATGTTTTCCGTCCTTGAAGACATTAGAAAGGAGCTATCTATGCATTAAATGGAGCTTCCACCTGATTAATGAGTTATCAGGGAAATTATGCTTATCTACTACGGCGTTCTGCTCAATGCACTCATGAAATATAATATATGTTTTCCGACCGTGAGAGTCATTAACAGAAATATGTGCATTTTCTGCGATCACTTGTGAATTAGACTAAAATGAAGGTTCGTCCTGATTAATGGGTATCAGAGGAAATTATGTGCATCTATAAACGCAACACAAATTGTTTTTCAGAGACATCCTTTTCGGAATATGCGTCCTGTGAGATGGCGTTCAGATAATGACGATATTGCGCAAGTATTATTCATGTGAATTCCTGTCAGGAAGGCGATAAAGGCCGGATAATAGATCGATTATATTCAGCAGTGGTTGGCCCTGGGGCCTATAGTACGATTGCACGGTTTGATTACTTGCACGTGGTGCTGGTAACATATTAAGTTTCTATTGGTATGAATGCATATTTCAGATAGAAGCTATGGTATTAATTACACAACATCTATATTGTTTGACGTTAAAAAGATTTGGCAATATTATTGTTCATACATTACAGTTTTTGACAGACTTGACAAATAATTAATGAATGATATTGAGTAGCATCTTCACGGCTTGGCCATACAGTCATGATAATTTTAGAGGTGAAAAGTGAGCGATAGGTCAGCGTTACAGGGATTCAAAGATTCATTAAGACTGTAGC
Source organism: Haliotis rubra (assembly GCF_003918875.1). NCBI lineage: Eukaryota > Metazoa > Mollusca > Gastropoda > Lepetellida > Haliotidae > Haliotis > Haliotis rubra. Next base: position 40,651 of record NW_025765900.1, read on the forward strand.
CGTCTAAATACGTAACTCCTGTGTAATATTTATACATTTTTTCTATCCACGGACAACATTAAGCTTCTAATATTAATATTGCTATTTTCCTTGGATTCATCATATTTTATGGCCTTAACTGTGCTATCGTTTTTCATTAAAATGTCTTTTCTGTTGATGAAATTGAAGTAAGTCCACCTACACAGAGCTGGGATCATATATCTTTGAGGTAATATAAATTGTACAAACGTCTGGATCCTTATTTTCAAAGGCTCGGAAACGTTCGTAACGCTACGATATTCCGCGTACCTATGATAAACTATACTATAGAGTTGGCCTCAACCATTGACTGGATTACATTCTCTTCGTTATGAAATTTCGACTTCTCTTTTTCGCGCCAGGGTGCAGGCGACATTTGCACGTTTCCATTTTTTGGTAAACCGGAAGTAAACGAAAACGGAACACTTAGGATATATGGGAAGCTAACCAGTGACGATTAACAACACTATTAAACTTTGACAGCGACGTTAATACTTGGCAGCTGACTTTAACCATGATTTGAACAAAGGCATATTTAACGTTCGGATTCCCTAACAGCCGGTTAAGAATTTAACCAGCCGTTAGAACCAACTCAACGTTTAAGATAACCGAAGTCGATGAATTTCTTCAGACCCAGATAGATGAGATTTAGTTAACCAACTAAGTACGTTTCCACTGGAGCATCATTTTCTAATTTATTGCAATAAACCTTTGTACTTGCATACCCTGTAAAAGCTTTTGAAATATCACCAAAACAGCATACAGTAAAAGATTGGTGATTATCTAGGACTGAGCATATATTATTATGATAAATGTCTATGTTGAGGATGGCAGTAGAATGACTCGCAGTAAAACCTGACTGGAATTTACTTAAAATGTTATGTTAATGGAAATGGTCGTGCACATGCTTTACCATTGTGCTCAAAAGATTTTCAAAGGACGAGGTAATAAACAAAAATAGGTCTGTAATTAGTTGGGGAGGGGCACCATCTCCCTTCTTTCAAAATAGTAGTAACATTACCGTTTTCCACAATGCTTGGAAATACAGTAACTCAGTGATATTTTATACAACAAACAAGAGGGTTCAGCTATAGATGTACAAATTCGTTTTAACACTCTCATGTTAATGCCATCAGGTCCACTAGATTTGTTTACTGGTAAGGTCTTATCAGATACACCTCCTTTTCGAGTTCCTACAATGACATTTGTTATACTATTACCACAGCAGTAGCTAACGCATGTGGCAAAGATCTTGCACCGCCATCAATAACATTTTGAAACTGAATTACAAAATATTCATTTAATATTTTTGAGGCTTATCCCAAATCTGTAGAAACTGAAGGTATCCCAAGGATCATCAGTGACAAGAAGGGAATGGGTCACGATGGGGAGTACGTAACCACCTGATTGGAGTAGACTGGGGTGATAAATGGTTATCAAAAATAGATTAAAGAAGTTTCCCTTTGCTATTTTTTTGGATTATTTACTTATTCCTTTGCTTTTTATTATTTAAATAGCTCACGAAATTATTCAGAGATGAAATGTTTTTCCTTAGGCGGCTCTCTTTTCTTTTAGATTTATGTTACGAGGGGGCGTTGAAAAAGTAGTCAAACCCAACTTCTATTCTCGATGTCCAATGTTTGAGAAAAACTTCCATTTTATTTTGGAAGCCATCATTAGCAAAGTCGTATCAAAGTTTCATGTGGGTAATGTGGTTAACGAGATATTAGTCATCACAACGTGTTGGGGGTATTATGTTTCTTGCAAATTTGCAGAAAATGGAAAAACGATCTCCCATTTGGTATCCAGTAATAGTAATGGTCCGCTTATGTAGCGCTCACATCCAGAGCACATTGCCTGCTCACGTACTTACGTACATTACTTTCCCCGATCATAGGGACACTATCGTAGTTTCCGATACTTTTTCAACTCACACAGGGGACTGTACAGCCATGCTGCCTGTTAGGCACAATGAGACTAAGCTCACATTACTGCCCTTTGTACTCACGGGTGCCATTTTTACAGCTAGATTAGGAACTGCGAGGAGACAATGTGGATCTAAATTATGTTGTCCCAAGGATACTACGCAAATGTGCCCCATCTCGGGACCCGAACCTGGAGTGCCTCCTCGAAACCGGAGACTTCGGCGTGATAGGCAGACGCCTGACAGCTACGCTCTTGGGATAATGGTATACCCTCATATATTATTATATAAAATATGTTCAGCATAGTGATTGGATGACTTCCATCATCCAAGCATTCAAAAGATTTGGATTGCTTGATTTAAGGAGCAGACGGGGACTGGTTTTTAAGGACCCGCCCTCATTTTTAAATTTTCAAAAAACATTGTGTATTGAGATGTACAACATGTAGAGAGCTGACACTTGTGTGACCTATTCAGTATTTAGTTTAAACCCTTGACACCATGTATGAATAGAAATGAAAACTTTGGGATGGGTTATATCCTTATGATGACGACTCAACTGGGGGTGTTAGTGTCTCTCAAAAACAAGCCCTTTCGGTAAAACATGAGAAAGAAGTGACTTGAACAAGCGATTATAGTTTAAAGTGCTTTTTGTTCCAGTTTAATATCTAAGTTTGACTTTTACCAACATACAACGCATGTTTTGCGTATTTTGTTTCAATTGGTGTGTGGGGGTTCCCGCCAATACACCTTGATATAAAATTGGATCAAAATCCTATTAATTCTTTCCCTACAAGTTCATGGCTGCCAAACTTGGCATGCATTGCAAAACTGTTACACCTTCACGCTGGTAACAATCCAGAAGGTCCTAATTCGACTTCGACGTTGAACTGATACTCTCAACGCATCATGGTAATTTTACCTTTAAACCAAACATCATTAATTCTGTATTAGCTGTGTTTTCCCAAAAGAAGTTACATGTAGTAAAGAACACTTTTCACTGTGAAGGCAGAATTAGGCACAAGTTTCCCAATCAATTGGTGTTGGGGAATCCCATAATGCACCTTGATATACAATTAGGATCAAAATCTATTAATTCTTTCCTAAGTTCGCAACCGGCCAACTAACATGAAAGCGCGAGAACTTCATTTACACCTTCGCTGTGACCTTTAAAATGACCTCGGGGTCACTAAATTCAGAAAGTGGTGTCAGTAAATCTCAGAAGTCAATGGGAAAAGCAGGTACCAAATTTGAACAAAATCCAAATATTTCTTTCTCGGGGTTATTTCCCGATGTAAACCGAAGGGGATTCATTTGAACAAACGATTGTAGTTTTGAAATTGCTTTTTTGTGCAGTTTAATATCTAAGTTTGATTCTAACCGACCTCTACCAATCCTCAAACATACAAAATGTTTCTGCTTGCATATTTTGTTTCCACGAAGTTTAATTTGTGATGCATTTTTATTGCTAGTCAGCTAGGCTATTCCATTTGTCCGGGAACCATCATACGGAGACAGATTATTTAACTTGAATGATTGCTGTACTCTGAAATTGATTACCTGAAAATGTCAAGAAAATCGGAAGAAATATCCAACAGTTTCGATCTTGTATATAAAACCATCCTCTTCAAAACGAGCATTCATCTAATAATCGCACATGAGCAAGACTCTGGATATGCAGCGCTATACAAATGTCTATTTTACGATTTGATTTGATACGATATACCCGTTGAAAACTTCCACCATCATCCACCCCACTTTATATTTATACATATCAAACCCTCAAAGATATTTTGCGAAAGAAGAACATCATACAGAGGGACAGTTTATATCGATTATATATCAGGACGAATATCATTTTCGTCATATATATGGCTAAGATTTAATCAATTCATTCTTGGGTTATCGCTCCTGACAATCTTTATATTGTGAACTCCCTCAGAGTTTTGCCGTGACCTTGAAAATTATCCACTCAAAGGGTTACTCCGTTTCGCTTATTGTCGGTGAATCTCGCCAGTATACCTTGGTACCAAATTTGGAACCACAATCCCCATCATTTCTTTTCTTTGAGGTTGTCGCCCTAACCGAAGCTTATTTCAGTGTATGAAATGCGGCTTGAAAAACAAACACCCTTGTATTTACGAGGTGATTAAGGCTGTTGTTACAATTTACGTGAAAATATTTATTACATTTTACCCTTGTGAAAATTGACCCGCAATTTACGTCATTTTTATTACAATTTACGTTTTAATACAATTTACGTCCAAGTTTATTACAATTTGCTGCAAATTATTACCGTTTTACGTTTTTATTACAGTTACGTCGTAACAAGGCCTTATGATGTAATGATATTTGCTGCAGAGTCTTTTTCGAGAGCCGAGAAAAGATTATCGAAGTCATTGATGAACTTAATTTATTTAACACGTGTGAACTCAAATGTACCCACATAACTGGTCTATTACGTAAGCAGGCAGCACGAAGGTGACTGACAAGTCAATGAAACCATTACCTGATGGTGACACACATGTCACTCTTTCGGAAACAGTTAATACAGCCCCCAGTGTTTTACAGAACGCCAACCATAGTAATCCTATGAGAGTTTCATTCACCGGTTTAATCACTTCCTGATTATCCTAGCTATTGCCAAAGGATTGGTAGTGTATTATGGCCCATTGATTGGACTTCCGGGTTAGACTGAAGTGTTAAATCAGTTAAAGATGCTTGTTGGGACAGGAAGGTCGTGATGTGACACAACAAAATAACTTAGTTTTCCATTTCGCGGAATCCTTATGGATGCACTGGGTAATGTACGTTTCCCCGCTAGGTTTCAGTATCCGAGTGAACCAAATTACCGAGTTTCCGCGTAGTTTACACAAAACTGAAGGCTAACCAATCTGGAACTTTTCCGTCAGATTTCTACAACTGAAACTGTCATTTATGAGTTTCCATTTAGAACCAAGGGTCGCTATCAGAATATTCATACGTAAATGACTTAGTTTCCGTTGTTGCGGAAACCTATTGGATGCTGGGTAATGTGGTTTCAGCTTTGTTCCTTCAATGCCGGAAACTGACAAGTCTGTTGGTTTCAGTTTAGATGAAATGGTAAACTTGGCTTTGTGTTGTTCCATTAGGGCTATATGTTATTACACAAGCCACACTTACAGAAATAATTTCTATATACAGTATCCAGCTACAGGGCCCATGCAGGAAGGAAAAACAATAACCCATTTTATACTGTACTGTTAAAGTGTTTATAGTTGCCTATGTTTTTAGTGTACATTTGTGATAGACTAGTTATTTTTTACTGTCCTTCACCAGACAGGTAAGATTGTTTTTGATATAATGTACACATTAAAATTTAAAGAAATTTCCAAGGGGTTAGTTTCAGTGACTGGAAACTACCGGAAACCAATAAAGTAACTTTCAGAAATGGAAATTTAAAGTAAGGTATCATTATTGGTTTTCCATTGCATAAAACGGCTGGAAACCATCATTGAAAGGAACGATCAAAGAAACGAACATAAGAAATCACTCCATATATACCAGTGTACAGCATATAACCGACGGTAACCTACGCTAAACTTTTCTATGTATTCCATGTATATAAGTTTCAGTTTAATTGATCTCAGTGTTTTTGTTACACTAGAATTCAAATAAAGATACTATCACATGAAAGAAGAATAATTTCAGGAAGAAAGTTAAACCATATTACGGAAACTTAAGATTCTACTTTGTCTCTCCCTTAACGGTTTGTTAGAGTTTTACTCACAGATGCTGAAAGAACCGGTAAGGCTCTGTTAAGTTTCTGTTACCTTAAAGCAATGTCATTATTTAGCGATGACACAATTTCTAACTATGATATATGTCCTTGTCTGAATAAAAGCCTCAATGTCTTGTTTTATTTGACACCTATATGCTCTACCACAATATACTAATAATAATATTCAATACACAACTACGATCACTGACCATATACCGTTTGAACTTAACACCTATCGGAGCTATACACCATAAAATAAAACGCATGTTGGTTTATGGCCCGAGTTCGGTCTCTGTCACGTTAATGTAGTTACACGAGACGAAGACGGGTGTGATACTTGAACCTATGAGCATGTGCTGAGTGTCTGTTGATTATAAGATGTTATACACCAAAATGAGCATGTATTTACAAAGACCAAACATCTCTATATACACACACAATGAGCCATGAGGGCGTCTGCACATGAACCAGCCGTTACGCTTGAGGGTGCACACCCACCCCGCTCTGACTGGGTTCCGGTATCCCGGCTGCTTCGTTTCTTGGGAAGTAAACCAGAGTACACAATATTGCACTTTGGTTTTGCGATTGTACGCTCCTAATTTTGTTTTATATGTTTTCATAACCAGCAATGTATATTATATGTCATGAATAGGTATGAAAATTGTGTTTTAATTATATTTGATTTTTGTTTGCATGTGACCTTTAAAGCTATCCTTTCATTACAAGAAATATTCCCACGATTACACAATGACTTTGGTTTGGCAGTCAGACTTTCATGCCATATATACATTATCTAACAAACACCTCGCGGAGATATTTATAGGTAGAATCACCCGAGAACACTGAAATCAAAGCAACTTGGTGAACAGGTTTTATCTAGGTTACTTGACATTCTTCACAGACGAAGAAAAGAATTTATGCGAAGGTTTGAAGGATTTTGTTTTATTTTTCCTTGTGATAGGAGGCGTGCCTATTGTATTCTAATCGCTTATTGTTATACTTTTAAAGTTAAATTCTGAGTACATATGGTTGATTCCAAAAGCCAAACGGGGGAGAGATTGTTCGAATTCACAGTTAATTAACGGTTCTACCACTCGAGACATTAATCCCAGTACTCATATATTTCAACGTGACAATAGAAAGAGGAGATAGAGCTCAACGTTCAAATTTCATATCTTATGGTATTACTTGAAGTTTGCACAATTAACATTTAATGAACCAATAACATCGTTCGTACCTTCAAGTCTATTTAAAGTCTCACTGCAGACAAAGAGTATTTTGGCATACATAGAAGCTCTTCAACCAGTTCGAATAGACGAATTTGTTCGAGATAAAGGTTATGAGTTGGTGTAGCGTAATGTATTAGCAGACTTCAAGATTCAATGCTGGGACAGTAACACCAATAATATTTTAACAACGACATTCTTCGTTCACACATGTTCATTTGTGTCGTAGATTGTTTTCAAATACCAGCACCTTGCACTGTCAATACATTGTACTTTGTACGGGGAATCGAACCCGGGTATTCAGCGTGACGAGCGAACGCTTTAACCACGAGGCCACCTCATCGCCCCCATTGCTCAAATGTTGAAGATCATCCGTAATCGCGGCATTCGCTTGGAACCAAAGGAACCGGAGAGGAGGAATGGCAATGCCAAATGTGGGATTACAGAATATTGAACTGGAGGAATAATGCCAAATATGGGCCACCGGGATGGTGAACTGGAGGCAGCGAAATACCGAATGTGGGACCATCAGTAAAGTTGAACGGGAGGACTGACAATGCCAAATGTTTGGTTTGGTATTCGGGTGCAAAATGTTTGGTTTGGTATGCCCCCCGAATCATAATGCTACAACGAATTTATCCCTACAAGAATGTATAAATCACGCATTATGTAAATCTAACATTAAAAAACAAACTGAAATCCAATCAGATATTTTACTAACATATGGTACTCACTAGTCCATCCGAACAACTTGTTCACTGACTGCAGTGGATGCATGCCTTTTCCATTGGGTGGGGTATAAAATGATTTGCCACGCTTGGGCGTGCATGGTATACATGGTAATTTGTTTCAAAGCCACGTGAGACAATCATAGATGGACATTCTTACATGAGGGTAGTATAATGCTGCATGCATTATCTTAAAAGAATGGAAAGAGATTTTTATATTTTTAAAAACTAATTCACCTCCCACAAACCCAAAATCAAACCAAAATATGATTACCTAGCAGATTATATAGTTTTGGTCAACATGCTTTGGAATTGGCAAACCATTCAGGCCGACAGTATGAAGAAGTGTCTACAGTGAAAGATCAATATCTGTGATTTTGAAATTATAAAACCGCTGTTGGTACACTTTCAGATCAAAGTCCTATTAAATCTTTTTGCAAATGTCATTCATTCAAAGTCAAACTGGTGGTGAGGATCTATTCAATGAATGAATCAATCAATCCCTCGGGACCGAAACTAAATACTGGTTTTGAACAGGGTGCCGGATTAAACAATTTGACGATCATTTCCAACGTGGCTGCCATTTACTCTCGTTTTGTATCTGAATTATGGTTTCTTTCAAATTTGGATCGATAAACATCACGCTTTTTCAAATGTATCGAAACATTGCCTATTAATTTTACTCTCCTGACACATGTCACTCACTCGGAAACAGTTAATGCAACCCCAAGTGTTTTACAAAGCATAACCGCGGTAATCCTATGAGTTTCATTCACCGTTTAATCACTCTGATTATCTAGCGTGCAAAGAAAAGATTATTAGTGTATTATGGCCCATTGATTGGACTTCAGGTTAGACAGTGTTAAATTCAGTTAAAGATGCTTGTTGGGACAGGAAAGTCGTGATGTGATGCTGATGTGATGCATGTCTTGTTGGCATGGTAACCACTTACATTATGGTTTAAATAATACCCACTGACATGGCGTTGTCAACAACAACAACAACAACAACACAACAACTACAACTACCCCGATGTGAATTATATCAGGAAAGAAGATTATTAAAGGAATTCTGGAACATTTGTCAGTGCCTAGCGACATTACACTATTTTCAACTCATTGAAACCTCCAATATGATTTCATATGTTGAACTAGGAGATTTTAAAATATCAGACGCATAAAATTGTTCTTTAAAAACGTTTGTACCAGCTGCTCCATGTTTGGATCGTAGCCTTATGGTTAACTTTCGCTGTTTCTCCTCTAATACCTCTCTAACCCGTAAAGATCCGGGTCAGAATTGGTCTTCAACTCACAGCTTCAGGGGAGTGGGTGGTCAGGCTCACACTGACGTGGTTGGACATGCCATCGTAATGGGGTGTACATCGACATCATGATGTTAGTCATTTGGATTGTCTGATCCAGACCACGACAAACCAGTAAAAGCCGGAATGAGTGAGTTAAGATTTAACGTCGCATCGGCAATATCTCAAGCCATATTGTGACGAAAACGATTTATACAATGAAGATGAAAACAATTTGAAGGTAAAACCTGTCATCGACGATAGACATTAAATATATTCAGATATGAATATAAAACTAGCATGTAAAACTAAAACATTTTATTTAAAGAAGGGCAATGAAAAATATGAAACACGCGGCTATAAGATCGCCAATACTACCATACTAGTGACCATGGGGACTTTCATTTACTTTTGCATTTACACCATCCCTTCGGCTGTAAACAATTTTTGACAATCCGGCCATAAAAATTAAACAACAAGCATATACTACAATTCAAAAGTTTAAAGAAACATTTTCTTCCAAAACTTGGTTTGATATCACTTTTGATATCTGCAAGATATCTAAGAGCAACCCTGACGTTCTCTACGGTTGGATATATCACTACACTGCATATTAAAATGAGGATGGCCATGCCTAATCATCAGCTGATCTATCCTTAGTAAGAGGAAGATATCAATAAAACTTTATAGATGACACCAGTCACATATTGTTGTATATACATTATCTAAGGAACTATAAGTATAAAATATTCGTTAAGTTTAAAATAACTAAAATTCCTCAGAAAACCTAAATCAAAGCATGAAATATTTCTTACCCCTCCATTGAATCGATGCAGAAGAGCTGGACCCACAAAAGCAAAAGGTTAGCAAAGATCAACAACGGTAACCACAGCTGCAGCCATTTCTGGACGAGGTGTGCTCTCACACACTGAGACGCGCCGTGTTATATAAATTCATCAAGGAAGTTGAATACAGAACAAACTGTACACAGTCACATGGCTCTGCGTTCAAACACTTCAGTCTTACAAGAACCTGAACTCGTATTCATTTTGCAAAATCCAAAGACCTTATATACCGTTCATTAGACTTTATTGATGGTGCACCAAAAATATGCTAGTGTATCAAATCACGATGGTAGCGCTTGTTGTTCAAGCACTGTGGTTACAATAACTTTATATCCATCTTATTACACTCTTTCCTTACAGTTAAAGTAACAATAGCCTGTAACTACTCATGTGATGAGTATATCTTAATCTGCATTCAGATTGTTCTGGTGTACAGCTGTAGGACAATGAAACAGGACCCTACGAAAGCCTTTTAGGACCATACGTTTTCCTCCTTCCTTCAAGATCTTAATGCGTTATCTTGAAATTTGAGATATTGTATACATATTGTGATATATGACTTTGTTATATGACCACATTGTGGCCACACGAATACGTGCAAACACCTGGTTACTGGTACACAGCAACGTGCAGTAAACTTTTGGACAAAGTACTTTTGACTATATTCCCAGTCCACCCAGCTGTGAATACCGTTTACCTCGTAAGGATGGGAAAGCGCCACGATAATGTTCGGTGTGCCTTGTGGCAGCAATAGTGGTATGATCCCCAGGGGTTTAGATTGAAAATAAGATGTGCCGTTGAGATTGTAATCGAGGGGAAAAATACCAGCGCCTTTAGCATGCACTAGTGCATGGATATGCGCCTATATAAATATCAATAATAAAAACAAATATATTGACTGGAAGGGTTTCAGTCCAAGTGCGTACAGACCGCTTCCGTGGATGTGATCAGTTGGCGTCCGCTTGAGAACAGAAGGTCGCGGGTTCAATCCCCGACCGCGTCATACCAAAAGACGTTAAAATATGGTACTTGTTGGTCTCACTGCCTGGCGCTCGGCATTAATCGGGTACAACAAAGGACTGGAATTGGCTCGGAGTCAGTATAATGTGTCTGAGTGGGTATTCATGCTTCACTGCGGCATATAGTATCTCAGTGGGCTAGCACTATAAACCAGCTTCAGTCTGGAGCTAGTACAAGCAGCTGCATTACACATACGCATGCACGTCGTCATATGAGCGAAGCATTCTCAAGCACGACATAAAGACCCCAATTTCACCTCTCACCCCAAGTGCGTACATCAAAATAATTCATAATAGCTCTCTGTGTGCGACATCAACTTCTTAGTTACTGTTACACCATACTTTCAGGCTCCCTGTCCCCATTGTGTATGGGTGTACATGCTAATGGTGTACAGATAAATGATATAAGAGGCCTTAATGTGGAATGTTTCATTGAGTTAACTGTGTGCAACACAGTTGTGCGAAAAATAATGATAACGGTAAAGAGTAGTAATGGTGATTTTTCATGGTCCAGCGTTGTTTGCTTCAACAGAATGCACTTCGAATGCGGTGTGGAATTATTGTTACTGCTTGTCATGGTAGTTCATTCGAGATTCAACTCCAATATAAACATGACATTGTGTTAACATGAACTGTTGTAAAATGGAAACAAAAACGTGATTTAGGTGAACTATTTGGCTTAAAATCTTTCATGTTACCCTCCAATAGCTGAGATCCTTGACTAGAATGTCATTATACAGCCCTACAAAATTTATAAGACTTTAGGCTTTATCCATAGGAAATTGACAACATATGTCCCATTACAAACCAAACCAAAATAACAAAAATAATATGAATTGTGAAATAAAAGATTCGTCGTCAAATGTTTGAATGGCATTTAGAAAGTGGAATGCATAAGAAAAGCAAGATTAATGATGTCAACTTCTTGTTGTGAATAACACAACGTTTCGGAGTGTATGCTTGCTCAACTTCATCAGGGCGGTATTCATAAAAGAACTTAAGTCTGAAATAAGACTTAAGTTTTTGAAAAAATAAGTTTTCACTTTTTCAGATTTACTCAAGTCATATTCATAAAGCAACTTAGGCTTAAGTTTGGCGATTTCCGACTTAAATCTTAAGACTGGGCGAAAGGGGTAGACTTAACTGGAAGGTGTTTGACTTAAGTCAGTAAACAACAATATGGCTGCCGTAGCGCTGAGGCGTCGTTCATTTTACCAAAGAGATAAAGTCTCGTTGAATACAGCGATGAAGAATTAATTCGGCGATACCGTCTAGATGGGAATGGCATTAGATTCGTCGCCAGCATTTGGAGAAAGGATATTTTTTCATAAAATAGGATTTCCTATTTTTCTTTATAAAAGTAGGATTTCCTATGTTTTAATTTCCATATATTCTTGAAATCAATTGTTCTAAAGTTGATTACACTTATGATGATAATACCTTTAATAGATATCACTCAAAGCTTTCATATTTAGTCATATATTTATAAACTAGGATTTCCTTAAAAAAAATTATAAAGTAGTAGAGTTTCCTATTTTTTAAAATTTTCCATTGTTAGTAAACAAAACACAGGAAATTTTACAAATATTCCTGACACTACGTAGCCTCATCAAACTATTTATTTGTATGAGGGTCATGTTCGCTTAAAAACTTTTCGTTCATACATGTTCCTTTCCTCGTCGATGTGACCTCGGCTAATCATCACCTACTCACTACATTTTTCCAGTGTTTGATGCATTTTTGGGCTGTTTCGTAGGCGTACCAATGTAATTCAGAAGAGAACAGAAAATCGTACTTATTCAAAACAAATAAAAGGCTATGTGTGGCACGTAGTCTAAGACATTTCTGTATTCTTGACTACACCTTGACAGTCGGACCCAATGTTTACATTACCTGCCACGCCTCTTGCCGCTTCGCCGACGTCACGCCCGGACAAACTTCCTTCCAACACTCAGGCGTTTGTTTTCACGAGCTCTGTCAAAAGCAGGACCTCGTCTTTTAGTCCAATTAGGTTTTCTCTTCTTTATCTCAGACTCCGACATATTTTTCACAATGTATTACCGCGGTATCTCAATGTAATCGTCTGCCGTAATAGCAAAATGGAGATCAGCGAAAGCCATTTTCACACCTTTTTATAAAGAGTTCCGCCGGAAGTCTAAAATAACTCTCTGATTCACCCTAGTGATCACGCGGGTATAATGCACTACGAAAAACTTAGTTTGTCTTTGGAAACTTTGCTAAGTTTCACCGACTTAGTAACTTTATGAATAGCATCTTAAGTCTCAGACTTAGCTAAGTCAGTTTTAAAAAACTTAAGTTTGGAAAAATCTTAGTTTCTCTCATTCTCTTCCCACAGAGGTTACTCCTGTCATATCTTCCTACGTAACCTCTGTTCTAATAGGGTCCGTAAGTCTCGCGAGGCGCTACTTCCGCTATTAGATTTCCGGTGACAAGCGAATACGGAAGAACCAGTTGTGGTGCCAAATTGCGCGACCGCCTAATATGACCTTACTAGAACGGACCAAGTGTACTACCATGCTTGGCTGTCACAGCTGGTGACAGTCGTAATAATTGGATCATTTGGGGACGATAAGATGGAAAAATTATTATTCCTTCAAGGATTATCGGTTCCTTACTGACAACCGACAACCATGAGTCAATTCGAAAACATATGAGTACCTTTCTTTAGCTATAATATATTTTTATCAACCAGTGCAGTTCTATCGCTAAACGTGTTTCTTTTCAGTATCGCGGACAGTGTTTGTCACAAAACATATTTCGGGAATCAATGACATGGTTAACGTAAAATGCATTTGAGTAATCTGTATTTATATTGAATTAATAAAACTATTAATTAATTGGCCACATTGACTCTGTCATTTCCCTTTTCAATTAAAGTATGTAATTCCAAATTAGAATATTTTTGTTCGTTTAATTTGTTATTTATTTTCCAAATGCATTTGTTATGCTGCAGCCATATTTTGTAACTATTCCAAATAAAAAACTATTTTTTACATATTCAATATATTTATATTTGTTAGGAACTATTTTGAGATCAAATAGTTTCTAACAAACATCAATAGTGATATGTAAAAAATAGTTTTTTAATTTGGAATAGTTATAAAATATTCAATAGAAACAATTGACTTTATGCAATGTAAAATGCATGTGTATAAATACTTGAGGTACTAACATATACACCTGGAACTTAATTAAGCACCCTCCCCCTATTTTCTGGATGATGAGAAACAAAACTTGCTGTAACTTTCTCACTATTGCAAAGATAGTGGAACCTTAGCTATTGTGAAACATACGATCTATTGGCAAATGAAAAACAAGACAATGATTCCAATTCGTGTTGTTTTAATAGCGTAACCAATGTGATTTGGTCACTATTGATTTTTGATGAAAATAGTCACTGAACAAGTATGGTCGTAGCATTGTCAATGGCTGACTATTACAAGAAATGATGCACAAGGAATGTCACATGCTAACATCTGATGCGTCTGGCATCAGTATCGGGTGTATCCCCCACGTGCTTGGATGACAGCTTGAATCCTTCTCCTCATGCTACTGGTAAACCTTCTGATACGATCAAGTGGCAATTGCCACCATTCTTCATGCGTAAAGCAGCTTCCAGCTGTGCAAGATTCTGAGAGGGTTCTCTCAACCTCACGGCGTCCAAGAAAGACCAGATGTGCTCAAAGGATTCAAATCGAGGCTCATTGCTGGCCAAGGTAATGCCATGATAGCCTCATTCTGGAGATGTGCGGTCACAGCACGTGAACGATGCGGCCTGGCATTGTCGTCCATGGATATCGGGTGAGTAGCCAACGGATGGTTGTCAAAGTGAGGCACGACAACTGGATGGAGAATATCCCGGATGTACTGCTGACCATTAAGATGTCCTCGGACAGTCACCATTTGAAGTTTACAGTAGTGTGAAAGACAAACCCAGATCATAACCGATCCTCCACCATGAGGAACAGTAGGGTGGATATTCCTGGGCACGTAAGCAGTGTTTTTATGCTCCCACACTCCCATTCGACCATCTGTAACATGGAGAAGGAACCTGCTCTCATCTGACCAGCGGACCCTCCTCCATGTCCTCAGGTTCACTGCCGACGGGCCATACACCACTCAGACGTCGTCTCTTAAGGAGATCAGACAGAGCAGGACGTTTGATGACTCTTCTGAACCTCATACCAAGTGCCCTAAGGCGATTTCTGACGGTTCTGGTGGATAATTGTCTGTAGGGTAACCACAGGCGCTTCAAACCCGAACTTGTGGCAAAGGGTTCTCGCCTTACCAGACGTGCCAGGCTGCGATCATCACGGGCCGTTGTCTTCCTGGGTTGTCAAGGCCTTGAACGATCTCTCACATCTCCTGTCATCTGATGTTTCGGACAAGTCGGCTGATGACTGAGTGACTGAAGCCCAGTTGTCGTCCAATAGCTTTGAAGGACATGCCTGTTGCATGTATGCCTACAATTTGCCACCTGAGTGCTTCAGAAAGTGATCTCCTCGCCATTTCAGTATTTATTAATGGAGAGAGTTACAAATTTGTCTGCTTTTATACCCATAAATTGCATATCAGAGAAACTGAATTTTGGGAAAAGTGTGGGTTGTATGCTTCACGTGCACAAGGGATGCGTTGTGACGAGTGCAAAGGAACTGAAACGCCTTTTTAGACTACTAGAGATGTGTTGTAATACAGAGATACTATTCATGTTTAACGATGGTTAACAGTTGCTCTACTATCATGAAATATACTACCTATCAAAAGTTTAGACTCACTAGTGTAAATGTAGCCACTTACTTGTCCACTGTTCTAAACTAGCTTTTTGCAAAATATTCCATACTGTTTAAAGGTACTGTTTAGTTATGAACTGGTGTATTGTAAAACATATTCGTAACATTGAAAAGATTATTGTCATGAGTTCAGTAAATGATTAAAATCTGTGAAAATTGGCGAATTCTTAACAAAACTTTACACCAAAACGCATCTGTTCACATGCACGACATTTGCTCATGCCTTTCGCAATTTGAAGCATCATCCTTGTGCAATTCATCTGCATAAGGTTTTCAGTTGGTTCCCCAAGTTGGTGGAGAAATTCATCTTCGATGTAACCACATACATATACATAACATATAGTGAGTGCTTTAAGTGAGTCTAAACTTTTTGATGGGTAGTATATATGCTGTAAATATACTGATAATGATATATTGAATACAGGGATTGGGATGGAGACCTTCGACAATTTCAGGATTATTAGCCATTTTCTGAATTAAGAATGGGCAACTGCCCTTGTATCAATAGTAAACTTAAAAAATTTTAATGGGGCATTTTTATTCTAATGTGCAAAATGGCCCCAGTCTTTCCAAATGCCTGGAATAAATTGCAGTTCTTGTAACATTATAATTTTTTTTATAAATATATGAACCTTTCCATTTATGGTGACGTTTTTATTCACACAAGGAGTCATAGTGTCACAAATCAATGAACAGCTCGACAAAATAACCTTGATGGCATGGTTACAATTATTTCGGTTACTACTGTCAGATATTCAAAACAAAAATGTGAAAACCCTCAGCCATATGAATATTCATCATGAAACAATTATTTATCAAATTATGTAAACATTATTTTAGGGTGATATATAAAACTGGTTGTTGGACAATATTTATTACACTTTGTACTAGATGTCTTGGAGTAAAGTGAACTATGTACTATGATCTAAAAAGTACATGAGTGTTACTTAGTTCTTGGTTATGCAGGGTGAGGTTCTGCTATGCTGTAAGCAAAATATGAAGCAACACACAGCACCTTCAAGTCACAATTGGCAAAAATGCAAGACCAAATACACTCAAAATATGGAGTAAACACTCAAAGACATTTCCTGTATTGTAAAATATACTGATCAATACACGGGGAAACTAAATGTGCATGTATACTATGTCATGACTGTAGATTCTGCAGACACTGGCTGATAGCAGCATTAGTATGATTACTTGTCATGTAATATAGTGTTTTTCACCCATTTTTTGTAACTTATATATTCCATATATTCTGCCAATGAGGCCAAGGTTGGTAACTGGCATTCCATATTTTCCACTATACAGATAGACCAATATGTTTTAAAATAATGGAAAAGAATAATGTGTACTGGTTATTGTGCTATGAACCAGTGTTGTAATCTTACAGCAATAAAAACAAAGAATTTCATATTTCAACAAAATTCCACGTCATGTAGAATCACATGCCTATGCCATTGATTAAGTTTAACTTTTCATTGGTAAGCATGTTTTTTCATGGAAACTAGAGTAGTAGGGTAACCTAGTGGTTAAACTGTTGACACTTGTCACACTGAAGGCCCGGGTTTGATTCCCCACATGTGTGCAATGTGTGAAGCCCATTGCTGCTCTCCCCAGCATGATGTTGCTGAAATATTGCTAAAAGCGGTGTAAAACCCAACTCTCTCACTTGGAAACCTTTGCTATATACAATGTACACTGAAAATCTAATCTCCTGCATCCATCGTTGTATATTTACTGTCAAATCAATATCATGGCTAAAAGCAGAAATCTTCCAAACCATTCAATTGGTGCTTGCTTTATCCACACTTAAAAAACAATAAACAAGTTTTAGAACTATTCTGCAATTTCATACAAATGTTCTTTCATGGTTACTCATCTAAATTCTCACTGAATTATCTGAGAGTCCCAAGACTTTCCACAACACCTTGCTGGTTACAAGCATTTCCTGTTCCAGCAAGTGTCCAAAGGATGATGTGTAGGGCTTTAATATGTTTTATAACTGCACATACAACACTTCAATGACTTGCTGTTTCTTCATTTGCAATTTATATTGCTTGACCACCAGATGTTAAAAGAAATCTGAAGATCTGTTGCAGTTTGTGTTGCTCTTGATGTCAATGGTAATTGTGGTGATAAAGAAATCTATTCCTCCTTCTTTCTCCTCTTAAAGATGTGCATCTGTTCCAACTGAAAAAAATACATAACACACGTGAGACCAAGTATGATATACTTATTATAATGTAAACAGTTCCTTACAATGTCGACATCAAAATATTACTGATAAATTAAAGGTCACATGCAACGTAAAACACAACTTTGCAGATTCTGATACCTTTCGGTATGGACTTACCGAAACAAAGCGTCAAAAATACAAATTCAACTTATAAAGTTGAAAAATAACGCGATGAAAAAAACCGCGCGAAATCGGAGTTCAAACGTTTCACTAATTTTCCCCAGACTTTTCTGGGGAATACGGGTTTCAACAGCTGGACTGCGCTCATAGCACGTGCGCAGTGAAATATGTTTGCGCAACTTGGAAGCGGGCTGTCTGGTGAATACTCGGTGAAGGCTTTGGTGTGAGCCATTTTATAATGTTTTGTTGATATCTCACAGGCGCGAGCTTTTTATATGTTATGACAGTAAATAAACTGTTTATATAATTTCATTTGTCTATTTCACCACACGTTCTTCTTACCGAGTCACTTTCTCAGTTAGATACTTAAAAGCAATGTCATTATTTAGCGTTGACACAATTTCTAACTGTGATATAGATATGTCGTTGTCACAGACAAAACTCAATGTCTTGTTTTATTGACACCTGTGTGTCTGCCTGCCTGTCTGCTAATGACAATAATCAATACACAACTGCGATCACTGACCACATGCAATTTGAACTAAACACCAATCAGGCTATACACCATAAACCAAACGCATTGATTTATGGCCCGAGTTTGGTCTCTGTCACATTATGTAATTACACAGACAGGCAGGTGTGATACTTGAACACATGACATGTTATGATGTCTGTTGATTGCAAAATGTTATACACAAAAAATGAGCATGTATTTACAAAACCCAACATCTCTATATATACACACACAATGAGCTGTGAAGGCGGCATCTGCTAATGAACCAGCCGTTACGCCTTTGAGTGCACCCACCCGCTCTGACTGGGTTCGGTATCCCGGATGCTTCGTTTCGAGGGAGGTAAACCCAAGTACAAAATATTGCACTTTTGATCTGCGATTATACGCTTATAATTTTGTTTATTTGTTTTTTTATAATCAGCAATGCATATTATATGTCATGAAGAAGTGATAATTATGTTTGATTTTTTGGTTGCATGTGACCTTTAAGCATGTGGATGTTATGTTTAACTGAACATGCTGCACCATAACCAAATGCTAAAATGGGGTTGTAATAATATATTAATCAAGCTTATATTACAGAATACATTTGTGAGAGAACTTACCTATTCAGAGCTATTGGTATCAATCAAAGTGTGGATATAATCATCATTGTTTTTAGAATTACACCTAGATTTTCATTGCACATTAAGTTATCTTCTGGATAATTCCAACTGCAAGATACTTTATTTAAACACAGTTGTTTGGGTACACATGCGTTTACCGGATACCTGCCTGCCATATTTTATTAGGTCCCCTCTCTGGGGGACAATAAAAATCCACTGTAAGATATCAAATGCAATCAAACGATTCACCAATCTAATAATTAGACTTTTATAGAATACCGCCCCAGGACTGTCAAGGCTGTTTCACACAAATGACACTACGAAACACATCCCTGTTACACATGACGCTACAGGTGTTCATGA
This sequence comes from Haliotis rubra, assembly GCF_003918875.1. Classification (NCBI taxonomy): domain Eukaryota; kingdom Metazoa; phylum Mollusca; class Gastropoda; order Lepetellida; family Haliotidae; genus Haliotis; species Haliotis rubra. Next base: position 60,123 of record NW_025765900.1, read on the forward strand.
AGCTAATAAACAAGGTATTCCTTCTGTAGATCAGAGAGATGATACTAGTATGAGAATTAATCAGGAAGTAGCAGCATCTGAAATAGAAAGAGTTAAAAACAATTGACATTTGAGCAGATAGACAAAAAATCTGGCCCTAAAATGAAATCTTTTATTGAATCAATACAACATCACATGATGACAGCAAAATAGGTGCAGATATGTGGACTAAGCTGAAACGGGTTTCAATTCCTGTGTTTCATGGCAACATCAAAGAATATGAAAGCTGGAAAGCAGCCTTCATTGCATGTGTAGACAGAGCCGATGCTACTAATGAATACAAGTTGTTACAACTGAAACAATACGTAGCTGGAGGCTTCTGATGTCATTTCAAGGCTAGGACACACTGCAGCAGCTTATGATGTAGCTTTAGAACGACTGGAGCGAAAATATGGGGTAAGAGAGGCAAATCGCTTTGAAAATGGAGGAAGTTTATAACTTCCGACCGATTCGTCCAGGGAACGCCAAGGACCTGGAGAACTTCTGAACCTTTTAGACATCACTGTTGTCAGTCTCAGAGAAACTGATAAAATAGAAAGAATTGGGTGACGGGTGTCTGTATTCCCAATTGTTGAGAAAAATATTACAGAGTCAATGATAACAAATTATCAAAGATGGTTGTTTGAAATCAACATCAGGAATCAGTAGAATCTTTAAGAGAATGGGTTCTTAAAGAATCTGAATTTCAAACAGTTGCATCTGAGGTAAAACTAGGTATCATTGAAAAGACTAGGAGAAGGAACATAAGTACAATCAAAAGTCAGGGTCGTTCTTTGGAAGGTCACAGGTACAGTTCTGTAACTTCTGTCATGAGAAGGGTCATCAAATAGGAACCTGTACACGCTTCAGGGATTTAGATAGCCAGAATCGATGGGCTAAAGCTAAAGAATTGAAATTGTGCTTTCGATGCTTAGGAGTGCGTCATGTTGGGAAACTATGCTACACAAATATCCCATGTGGTATTGACGGATGTCGGTCGACACACAACAGATTGTTACGACAGTAACTGGGTAAAACACAGACAAAAGAATTATGTGAACAAAGTAACAACTCTGAAGAACATAAAACGGAGAACAAACAAACAAACAACAATGTCAACAACAAGAAAGGAATATTATTTTTCTTCACTCAGAACAGTTCCAGTTATTCTAAAGAATGGGTTGCGTAGAATAAAGGTCAATGCTCTTCTTGATGATGCTAGCACCCAAACCTACATCAATGAAGACGTAGTATCGGAGTTAGGGGTACAGGGTCAAAAACAGACAGTATCTGTTAATGTTCTGAACAGCAAGCAGGAGACCTTCAATAGCATGGCTGTTGAAGTAGGTTTAGAAAGTGTTGATGGCTCGGTGGACATGGCAATATCCGCACTAACTACAACAAAGGTGACAGGGATGATGAAGGTCCTTGACTGGCAAAGACATGCACATGACTGGAACCACTTACGTGACATTGAGTTTCCAAAATTGAGCTCCAGGCCAATTGTAGACATATTGATTGGCATGGATTATTTGGAACTCCATTGTTCTCTAAAAGATGTTTGTGGTCAGCCTGGTGATCCAATAGCAAGGTTAACACCACTGGGTTGGACGTGCATTGGTAAAGTGCATGATTCAGAAATAGATAACACACAAGTGACAGGCTCATTCTTTATTCACAATGCTAAAACAACAAGTGATGACAAAGAACTTGAGGCATTGGTAGATAGGTTTTGGGAGGTTGAATCCATATCAGGATCCAAACCTATGATGACAAGAGATGAGGAAATGGCTGTGAATGCTGTAAAAGAATCACTTACCCATGATTCAGAGAGGTACACTGTTGGTGTTCCATGGAAGGAAGGTTCAAAACTTCCTGAAAGTAATTATGATATTGCTTTCAATCGCCTGAAACAAATTGAGAAAAAGTTATCAAAAGATGTGACAATTAAAACAGCTTATGAGGATGTGATATCACAGTAGGAGAAAAAGGGATACAAAAAAAAGGTGCCTGAAAAAGTAATCAAGAACAAATCCTGGTACTTACCACATTTTCCTGTTGTTCGGCCTGACAGAAATACAACAAAGGTACAGATGGTTTTCGATGCATCAGCTAAATGTGATAATGTGTCTTTAAATGATGTTGTGCAACAAGGTCCAAAACTGCAGAATAATCTGGTTGAAATACTGCTAAGATTTAGAAAACATCAATTTGCGATCATATGTGACATTGCAGAAATGTGCCTTACAAATTCAGATTCCTAAAGGTGATCAGCCTTTCTTCAGATTTCTTTGGAGGTCCATGAATGTGGAGAAAGAACCAGATGTATATGAATTTCCACGGGTAGTCTTTGGAATGAATTGTTCGCCCTTTCTAGCACCGTATGTTACACAGGAACATGCTAAGGCATGTGAGAGTCACCTTCCTTTGGCAGCAGAAACAGTTGCTAAATCAACATACATGGATGACACAATGGATTCTGTTGAGACAGAAGACAAAGCGCTAAAGCTTTATGATCAAATAAATGAGCTGTGGACAACAGCTGGAATGCATGCCAGGAAGTTGGTCTCCAATTCATTGAAGGTACTTGAATGTATTCCAGTAGCAGATAGACTATCTGAAATTAATATCCAGATGTCTGAGCTGCCATCTGTGAAAGCTCTTGGGTTACTTTGGAACGCAGAAAATGATAAGTTTCAGTTCTGCTACAAACTTCCAAATGATCACTTCCACATGTCGAAGAGAGCTTTCTTGAGAGAAATTGCAAAGATATTTGACCCTCTAGGGCTTCTAGCTCCATTTACAATTAGGGCAAAGATTATTTTGCAACATATTTGGTTGTCTGGTGTAGGATTGGTTGAAAAGATGCATCCTGAATTAGAAGAAAATGCATTTCAGTGGTATGTGGAATTGGCAGATTTGAAGTCGTTAAGTTTCCCAAGGTGGATAGAATTTAGCTCAGAGATAGCCATTCCATGTCTGCATGTGTTTGTAGATGCATCACAAGATGCGTTTGGCGCTGTGATATACCTGGTGAGTGGTCATGAAGATAGAATAGGTAGTCAGCTTGTTGCATCAAAAATCCATGTTGCTCCAATCAAGACTGTCAGCGTTCCACGACTTGAGTTAATGGCTGCTGTTCTGGGAGTGAAACTACTTCTGGCTGTTGCAAAAGGACTAAACATGTCACCACATGATGCACAGATCTGGTCTGATAGCATGAATGTTTTGTGGTGTAAGAATTGAGTCCAATAGGAAGTCAGTCTGAATCATCTGAATCACTTGAACTTTGTTCACTTGAAATATCCATATCATCAAACACTTCATTTAGTATTTTGCCGATTTCTCTTGCACAGTTGTAGGACCAAATAGGAAGGTCTTTGATGATGTCATCGATTGAAAGCAGGTGTCCAGATTTGTCCACGATTGCGCTGATGACATCCTCATTGATGCCAAATACAATATCTGGGTTAACTATTGTGCTTGTTGAATACAGTTTGAACATGTAAGAGTTCAGTTTATGCCTGAGTAACTCTCGCTGATCATCTTTCACTTCTCTCTGAAACATGCCCGATAAGTCATCCTCTTGTGTGTCATATGCATAGTTCAACATCACATGGTTATCTGGACATTCTTCAAGATCACAGTCACAGGTGCGAGCACAGACGTCGCAGCACCGATGCTTCGGCATGATGACCTCGTGCTTGCTGCAGTAGGATTTACAAATCATTTTGTGTCGACAAGATGTTTTCTTGACAGCTTTAAGAAGTTCACTTTCTACCTTTTTGAGCTGGCCTTTATGGGCTTTGTACAGAACAAGCTCATGAGCTGGTGTTCCATCACGCCCTGCTCATCCCATTTGCTGAACAAAAGTATCCAGCTCAAAGGGCAGCCCATAGTGAATAACATGATTCACATTGTGAAAGTTGACACCCATTCCAGCTGCATTCGTACAAATCAACACACACAGATTACTGTCTTGGGTCATTTTAGAACGAATGTCCTGCTTGACAGCATCTTTTGTCTTGCTGTGGTACATGTCAAAAAGTCCTGACTGCCTTCCAAGGACTTGAGCAAAAGCAAAGTACACTTTTGAACATTCAGCAATTGTCCTACAAAAGATGACGAATCGTGAGGACCCTTGTTTATGATTTTGAAGCATGTCGATTAGCCATCCTAAGTTTTCTGAAGCATCAGATTGGTTAGGCAAAATTTTTGACGTGATCTTGATATTTTTCCTGTCTGGCGAATCCAATATGGTGACATAGTTGCCCATTCTGAAGGAAAGTTGCTTCATTATTGATCTCCTCTGTGTTGGGCCAGCGGTCGCAGTGAGAGCTACGATGTTTGCTTGAGGGCACAGTGATCGGAGTTCTCCGATCTTGGAAAACCACTTCCTGAAAGGTTCATCTCCAGTCGTCTTCTCACCCCTATTAGGAAATAAATGGAACACAAATGAAATTTTGTATTTTACAAGATTAAATTACACTGATACTTGTTATGTTATCCTAAGAATAGTTTGAGTGTAATTTAAAGTAGGTTAATGTGCTCGGAGCTCTCCATTCCTTAAAAACTATGCCTCAGCTCCATTATTTTTATTGAATGGAGAGTTACTTGGACATTAACCTATACATGATGTATGGTGAAATGTATTCAGCGTCATTAATTATCAATTTGCCATTTTAATTAGTGAGTATTTTACAGGCCTAAACTTTGTAACTAAGTTGGTAATGTTTGCTACTTGTTTCATTTGTACTGTGCTCCCGAATTCTCGAGGATTATATTTCATATTATATTTTAAGCGTATTTACAATTTACTTTTAAATGAAAAGTAAGATTTCAGTGATTCAAAACATTTGACGTTACTTAAAATGTGTACTTTAAATTCAATAGAATTAAACCCAAATTGTTAATAACAACTAGAAATTCTTTTATGAGTCGATTTACGAAATAGTTACAAAATACGTACCACTGGAGAAATGTAGGTATTTCGGGTTGAAATCTGAAAAAAAATTAAAAAATACCCCAAATATATATTTGTGTAGATCGTGGTTTAATTAGAATGAAAACCTTTTGTGTGTCGAGGGTTATACAGTCAATTTTGTTTTATATGCTTCGAAAGTGTTTACCGTTATCTGTGTTGATGGTTTCGAAGGACCGCCCGCGACCCGACACGTTCCACCTCCTTGCTAGGCTGACCTCACTCTGCATATTGAAATGAGCGTGGTTAGCATATCAGAGTTACCCACCCTTGGCTCACAGGGAGCAGTCATTATATATACGATAAATATGTATGAAGCTTATAACGAGCGTTTTGCTGAAGAATTCGTTAATGAAATATGTAAAAATAGTTATCACATTCACATTATTATGATACATTACATTTTTAACGTTTTATAGTGATTTTCGTGGCTGATGTAAGTAAAATTAAAAAATCAAGAGACTTGAAGCGCTCTTAAAATCCTTGGTGATTTGGGGAACAGAATGAATATATATTTGAAACACACGATGTTTACTGAATATTTCATGATATCTTACTGTGATACTGCTATAGATGAATAATCTGTAAGTCCCCGGCTGCATAATCGTCTAAAAGTTCAAAGGTATAGATTGTATTGTCGCTGTCATATTTTACGTTGAACCACGATGGATAGCCAGTAACTTGCCCTAGTACCATTCCCACGTAAAACTTCTGTTCCCCGTTTTCTAAATTAAATAAATGACTTACTTTTTGCCCCACCAGAAATTGACCCTCATTTGGCACCGGTGTTTCAAGTGCAAGATTAAGTTGTATGAGGTTTTTCAAATTACTAGATAATTGGTTAATAGAGAGAGGTTTAGAGGATTTAGAAAAAGTGAACAGTTCAGGAGGTGCATCTTGTTTTAACACTAACTTGCGGAATTTTAGCTGTTTTTTTATTATGTTCATCTTCTGTGTTTTGGATGTTTTTGAATATACATGATGAAGTCGGTTGTCTACCTCGGCCACGCTTTGCCAAAGACCTTCAAAGGATATTTCTTGGATAAGTTGTGCATGTTCTCTTTAATTTCTTTTGTTTTTTCTTTTCCATTTGTTCTTGTGTTTGTCTGAGTTTTTCGTGTTTGGCTTGCTTAATGTCATTTTTGCATGTAATAAAATTTGCATATGTAGTTTGGTACAATTTTGATGCGTGACCGAGGACGGTGGTCCATTCCTGGTCGGACATAGCACTGATCCAGCTGCTTACTTTATTAAAATTAAACATGATATGGGCCTCTTGGGAGAAAATAGAGGAAGAGGGTTTGGTATGCTGTAAATAATCTAATTGGGCAAAAACAGTTTCGGGGAGCTTATTATGCTTGATTACAGATTTACATTCGGGATGGGTGAGGTTTGTGTTTGCAGCGTGCTCGCCGCCAGGGAGTTGGTCTGTCAGAAGTCGTTGTAGTAGGGTCGTCAAATCTGGAATTAAAAATTCCAGAATGTGTTCAGTGTCGGCGTCACTGTCCCCACTTTTTGTCAGTTCAGTCACTACCACGTCATCTGTCTGTTTGGGAACAGTAGTATCGTCAGGACCACCGTCGTCATTGTCAGCCGTCTGTCTTTTGTTACCTGAATCAGAGTCTCTGTCATTGTTTGCCATGAATAAATTGCATTGCCCTAAAATAAACTGCGTGTAGTTGAGAGTTTGCATGTTGTGTATGAGTGTTGTGTAGATGCGACTCATGTCCAGCACGCTATGATCACGCCCCTCCAAAATATTCCACAGAGGGGTAGTGATAAATTTGGAAATCAGGCCTAAAGCTCGACATCCTGCTAAATTTAAACTATTGTGTAGTGATTGTTTGATGGAAGCCAAAAGGAGATTAGAGCCTGCATTTACAGTATCAAAGAAAGATACAAAATGCTTATGTAAATAATAGACCACCGCGGCATTGTGGAACAGGATATTGAAACGGTTGCCACGGAAATTTGTTAATTTATTGTTTACCCCCCTTGATTCTAAGAATAGTGTCATAAGTTCGTAGCAACCGCTTTTTTCATCCCCTCCTCGTGAAAACGCCTTGCAGCACATCCTAATCAAATTTACAACTTCACTTTCCGACCGGGATGATTTAGCAATCTTAGCCTCGTACTGGCTGAGAGTGGACGCACTTTGGTCGGCAAGGTTGACCAAAAGGTGAAGACCACAATAAAAATTGTGCATGTTGCCCAGAGACTCTTGCTCACGTTTGGACAGGACATGCCACCCCGGTATGATTTCCGAAAGAAGCGCCGTTCGGTAATGCTTCAACAGAGAGTTAAAGGATTTTTCTGTTGCTGCACGATCTGACATGGTATTTTTGATACTGGTTACTATCTTTTTACCAGTGTTAGTCACGTCAGTTACACTGTCCAAATCCGACAATATTTCTTTGAGAGTCGAAAGAACGGAATTGGCCGACTTATCAGCCATTTCTCTCATACCTATCAAAATGGTATTGTCGTCAGCGTCAGTCACGATATAATTTTGAACCCTCTGCCCAAATTTGGAAGTCTCATCACTGTAAAGTGTCGTGTCCATCGTTTCCGAAAGTTGATGTGCAACAAACATGCTGTTTAATGGCGCTCTCTTTTTCGCCATTTCAGCTACCGTAGCTACTGATGGGAGGGCCTTGGGTTGAAGCCCAACTAAATTAAGAACGGCTTTGATAACAGGCCCTACGTGTGAATAACCTACATTTTCAGCCAAAAGATGTAACACACATTTAACCGTCTCGTCACTGTAAGCCTTCTCTTTCATTAAGTCAATGTCTGTTAATTTAGAGTTACATTTGGTACCGGAAGGTTCCAATGGGGGTCTCGATTCAACTTCTGTTATCAGCTTATCGATGTCCATTTGTAACTCGTCACACTTCTTGCAGTCATTCTGTGTCTGTGTCTGAACATGAGCATTAATAAAACGTTTTGATGTTACGTGGGAAGAGCGTTTATCTTTTTGTTTCTGTAGTTGATGCAGCATATGTTTCTGTTCTTTCACTTTCTTAGCGTATTTCCTGTTTTGTGATTGTAACTTTATATACTCCTTGGATGATTGTGAACCTTGAGAGACATAAGATTGGTGAGAATTGGAATTGGAATCGGTGCTGGGGTTGTGAGTGGAAATGGTTGTAGCGGGAGAAGATACAAGACCGGGTAGGAGAGGATCGGAAATGGGAGTGGGACCAGAAGACGTAGAGACTGTCGCTGGGGGTACATTATTGTTATTGGTATCGGGGTGGGATTTAACAGAAGGCAAAGGTGTTAAGGTGGGAGATATTTCATTTGACAATTGGGAAGTAGAACTAAAAGACTGAAGATGAAATGGGTTGGTGGGCCAGGGTTTAGGAACATGGGGTAACATATGAAAGCCAGGGGATGGTAAAATATAGGTAGTTGGGTTGAGTGTTATGGGGAACTGAGGCATATGAAATCCGGGCGGAGGTCCTGGTGGGGGTAAAGGGGTATTAGCATCTGGGCTGGGTTGGACTAGGGCAGTATTGGGTGGTCTTGTCCTCTCTTTGTTTGTCATATCAAATGGCTGTTGCAGAAACTGCGTCAATTTAATTTGTTGTGCAGGTGTCTTGCTCTTCAGAAAAGTCCTTCTCTTGGTGTCTAGTTGCTTTATTTTTGTATTTAGTTTCCTGCTTGTCCACACAGGTTCTTTGTAGTTGAACAGTTTGGTAAGCCAGCTGTTGAAGGTGTTCCATGTAGGTTTTAACTTAAATAGTTGGAGGACTAACCCCACAGTAATTAATCCCACATCGACAGGTGGAATAAGATTTGGGGTCATGTGTCTCTGCAAATGTTTGCAGACCAGCTTCTTTCAGAAAGTCTTTCTCCATAATTGCTATGAGACAAACGATAGTAAACCTTTATACATATATGTATTGTTATATTCATGGTGGACATGTCATAGCGTAATTATATTGTTATATATTTAAAACTTACAAAATAATGATGAATAGCCACGCTATATAGAAAAACAACACTAAAATCATTCACCACTTTAACATATGACTAAGGTAGAAAGATATATCATTCCACATTCTGTACCAATTCCTGTTGGAAATTGTGCATGAATCACTGGAGTACAGTGATGACACCAGGTGTTCGCCAACAGAATGAACGTGTCCTGTCCTACCGGTAGCACCCGTCGTTCACATCTCATACATTGATATTGGTCAATAAACTATTGTTTATACTTAAAAGTACAACCACATAACATAACGTTCAATTTGTGTACAATTTATAATAAATATTTGCGTAAGTTTTTCTGCAGCGATGTGTATAAAATCATTTGTCTACGTCAGTTTTTCATTCCAACCTGTTAGTCAGAATTTAACGTGTACTAAAATTAACCATGCACATAAGCATAGATACTGTTCGTCCATATTACAATATCAATACGTACACCTATTATATATATATTTTCATCAATATCGTTCACGAGATAATTACAGCAAATGCGATTTTATAACGCTTCATATGCATTAGGCTACGATTACTTCCCTTTGAAAAACAACAACAATGATTTCTCCCTATCCCACAATGCTTTGCTTTCATCTATAAAGTCTACAGTGTTATAGCTTCGCTATGCAGATTCCATTCATTGGTATCATACAAATATGATCTTAGAAACAATCATAAACTTTGAAAGATGTAAAATTTACCCGTACCCTCGATTCGATGACTGATGTCTTGATGAGCACTCGCTTCGCAATACGACGATGCAAGGAGGGTGGTGTCACAAGATCTATTTATTAATTACGGCAGCACGAGGTGTACATCATACATGAAAAATCTCAATATAATACAAGCGGTCGATCGAAAGCAATTTCCTCGTGGCGAGGATATCCATATCATTAAATGACGTCACGATAAATCTGTCATTCAAGTCAGTGACAGCTGCGCGGTGAGTACCCGAAATACCTAAAATGATGGCGATGATCGTTTTGGCTTCAGTGATACATGGGAGAATCTCGTAAGTTAGGGACTTGCCACTACCAGTTTTAGTCCCGACAAACACATCTTGTCCATTGATTCCTGCACTCTCTATTGCTAGTTTCTGATTTTCAGTTAAACATGAAATACCGAATCTTTCCTTCGCACGTTGATCAACTAACTCCATGGAGGCCGCCATATTGGATCTAAGTCTATTTAACGCGTGTTCTGATTGGAGAGAAAGAAGGGAGATAATTCGTGTTGCGATTTTTTGCCGCTAGGGGATTTTACGAGGACCGGGAAATATGGCCGTATTAGAACAGAGGTTACGTAGGGAGATATGACAGGAGTAACCTCTGTGGGAAGAGAATGTCCAAAAAGAAGAAAGGAAAAGAATTGAATATATCCCAACCTACGCTCACTTCACCTTCGGAGGTTCCCCTCCAAAATTCATTTGGACCTCTAGATCTGGAAGTCAATCTGTCCTCACAAGAATGGCAAGGGAGCTTATCCTCCTCGCATTCACGTGAACGGTCGCCCTTTGAGCCACCATGATTAAATTATCGAATTTATTGCAATGGAATTGCAGAGGATTGCAGAATAAATTCAATGAGATCCACTTATTGATACAAGATTTTACACCGTCAGCGTTATGTCTGCAAGAGACGTACCTAAAAGATACAGATAATTTTAATTTGAGACGGTACAGTGATTACTACTCCTTTGGGGAAGTGTCCATACTACTAATAAAGGTAAACTCTTTGGGGAATTTTTTTCCGATAATAATTTATGTATTTTCAATGACGATTCAGCCACCTATTTACATCCAGCTACGGGAACATATTCTTCCCTGGATCCATCACTCGCCGATTCCAACATATATGATGAATTTGAATGGATGGTCCATGATGACTTATGTGGGAGTGATCACTTCCCCACCATTCTCAAAACAATCAACCCTTGTGATGATCCACCATTGTCAAGAAGGAACTTCGCCAGGTCTGATTGGTTATTATATGAGAAACTGTGTGTTGAACACTTGAAGCACGATCTTTGTAGGAAAAATGAAGATCCTATAGAGCCTTTTTCGGATATACTAAATGACATTGCTGACAAAGCAATTCCACAGTCCTCTGCAATTCCACATATTCGTAAACAATGGTTTGAACTTTCAAAGTTAAATTTAAGCTTACCAGCCTGTATATGTAGTGTTTTTGTTCTTTTAAAATTCGGCTAAATATATCCTACAATCGCCAGCGGCTGAAAGGATGGTGTAAATCCAACTAGGGTCCATGCAGGAAGCAATTGTACTGTAGGTCCCCATGTATGGTGATCTACCTTCAGCTGTTGGCGATCTGTAGGCTGTTTTTATACTGTATCGTCCTCTATAGTTAAAATATTTTAGATTTAATTACTACTTTTAAATATATATATCTGTGATAGTCTTGTTGATTTTCCTGTCCTTTGTCGACAGATATTTTAAAATGATTACCTTGTTTTCATCGCTATATGGCTGTAATATTGCCGATGCGATGTAAAATTTCAACTCACTCACTTAATATTGGTAACATCAAGGCCATGTGACTGTAGGCAGTTGATGCTCACCAGTTGTTCTTTAAAATGATAAGTTATCCAGAATGATTTCCCAGATTTCTGGTTTATTTTGAACATCAACAAACCGGAGGCATACACTATGCACTTCCTTGTTAGACGTTTTGCCCGTTACTTTATCAGCTATGACAGAGTACACGGCTCATTGTTTACGTAAACATTCTGTTGTTTTTGTCCGAATGCATTCACAAATGATGGAAATTATCTCATTCTGAATGGTCTTTGTAGATGTGTAGGTTGCATTCCTTTTGCAGCTTTGCAGGTGATTGTGCAGAATGTCATTTGATTCCGCCATGAGTGTCAAAAGGGCCAAAAAGTTTCCTTTATTGAGGGCAGTGCTAGAGGCGTCATCCCTCTGACATCTCAGAGAAATATTTTCTTTTCCACCAAGTACATGTTTTTTGTTCAAGCTGTTCTTGTTAAGTTTGTATTTCCCAGTAGATGTTTACATGGCACATAATTGCGTAGATGTTAACATGTACATAAGTGAATAGATATGTAATAATTAGTGCTCATATGAAGCACAGCTATTACAGGTTTGACTATATCTTATAGCCATAGGGCCTAAGTCAATTTTACATTACCCGCTATTTCTCAGTAGATGTTTACATATACATAATATGCGTAGATGCATAGTATTATTTCATATTGTATATGAAATACGACTAGTGCAGGTTTGACAGCATTTGGTGACATGCAAGGTATAAGCCATTTTACATTACCCATTATTTCCCATCAGATTGTTCCAGTATTGTTCATGTAGTATATGAAAAAACGGCGAAGTGCAGGTTTGACTGTATCTTATAACCTGCAAGGCATGTCGTTTTAAAATTACAGTATACTCTTTGAAGTTTATAACTGACTTTTGAGCTCACAAATCTAAAAATAGTGTATGGAAAGAGGACCAAAATGCGAAAATTTATTTGGACTGATTATTGTTTGTAAAAGCAATAAATATGCATGACTGATAGTAACTTAGTATTTCTTTTTGGATGCTCCAAAAAAAATCCCTTTTCTGCTCATATTGTACATATTTTGTTTCACCATCAGACAGATGGCATTCAGTGGATTAATATTTCCCCCCTTGAAACCAAAAATAATAATTTCTGGTGTTAAATCAATGTATCCTTCAGCCAACTTTCCTAACCACGTAGCCAAATCTGTCGACACTTTGCTTGAATGAGTAAAATCACATAACAAATGTATAACACGCTCATGCACCAGTTTACAAAACGAGGTGAGGTGAGGTAAAATTGGGCTTAACGTCGTGCTTGACAATATTTCGCTCATATGACGACGTGCATGCGTGTATGTGTATCTGCGGCTGCTTGTACTTGCCCAGACTTTTTTATAGTGCCAGCTCACTGAGATACCATGCCGCAGTGAAGCATGAATACCCCACTCCGAGCCGACCAGTCCTTGGTGTACCCATTAATGCCGAGCGCCAGGCAGGGACCAACAAGTACCATATTTTAACGTCTTTTGGTATGACGCAGTCGGGGATCGAACCCGCGACCTTCCGCTCTCCGGGCGGACGCTTTAACCACTACACCACGGAGGTGGTCTTTCAAAACGAACACACAGTGAACCAATGTATCCAACCTTATGCAAGTGATTATTAGTTGTCAAAATATTGTGACTTATCTTGTACTGAAACCATTATAGATTAACGCCTTGAGTACATCGATTGGCCATCAAATTAATATTTTCCCATTCGTACTGTTGGAAGTATCTACGTAATATTTAAAAAAATTGACAAAGTATTTTATAAAAAATGTTTACTACTAACTATTTTTTTAGATATTAAAGGGTAAAATAGGGCAGGCAAGTATGTTTTCCACGTGTTTAATAGTGATTTTTCTGGTTTTTTTTTTATATAATAGAGTTCATATTTGTAGTGCGCCTAAATCCAAAATTTGCTCAAAGGCGCAGGTCATAGGTTCTTTTGAACAGGAGGGTCTTCAGTTCACTTGAATATGTCATGGATTTGCTGGATATTTAGCGGGAGTTCATTCCAGAGTGCAAGGCCTGCTTTGGCAAAACTCCTGTCACCGTAGAGTGTTGTTCTTGTTTGGGGGACATTTAGTTGTTGCAGTGAAGCTGACCGCAGCGTTCTCTGAGGTTGGAATCTGGTTAAAAGCTGTTCCAGATACAGAGGGTCTAGACTGTGAAGAGCTTTAAACACGAACATCAGTAATTTGTAAACAATCCGATGGTGAATTGGAAGCCAGTGAAGGTCGTATAAGATTGGCGTAATATGTTCGTGTTTGCGTGTTCCACTTATACATCTTGCAGCTGAGTTCTGTACCTTCTGAAGTTTGCTCAGGCAAAGGTGGTACGACCCATACAGCAGTGCATTCCAGCCGAGATGCCACGAATGCATGGATAAGTGTCTTGGTTGCCGCAATGCCAACATACCGCTTGATTTGACTGATATTTCGCAGGTGGTAGTAAGCAACCTTGCATACTGTATTCGTATGATGTTCGGTCCCTAGTGTTGCCTGAAAGATGAAACCTAAGTTTCTGGCTTCAATAGATGGCCTGATAAAAAATTCTCCAATGTGAAGGGATGGTGTTGACATCTTGGAGAGCATTTGTCTGGAACTGATGATCGTGAGTTCCGTTTTGTCATCATTGAGTTTCAGAAAACGATTCGACATCCATAGCTTGATATCCTGTATGCATGATGACATGCAATCAAAGGCATTCGTCACTGATGTTGACACCAGTGGCCTAAAGTTGAGATACAACTGTGTATCATCCGCATACAAGTAAAAAGATAGGTCATGTCTTCTGGCTATTTCTCCAAGAATAAGAGTATAGATTGTGAACAATACGGGCCCTAGGACTGATCCCTGAGGAATTCCATATTTAAGGTGATGCTTACTTGATGTTGAACCATTGATGACAACTGTTTGGCACCGGTCAGTTAAGTACGCCTTGAACCATGCCAGAGCGTTACCTTTGATTCCAATGACGTTTTCAAGAACAGGTACAGCAGGACCAGCACAGCAGCACCCGTAGTATCAACTTCAGTAAGAAGGTCGTTCTGGACGCGCAACAGGGCCGACTCAGTGCTGTGTCCACCCTTGTATGCTGATTGCATGACTTCATCTAAGTTGTTGGCTTTCATGTGGTCCTGAAGTGTAGCTGAGACTACTCGTTCAACCAGCTTAGAGAGAAACGGAAGGTTAGAGACTGGACGGTAGTTCCGTAAAACATCAGCATCCAGACTCGCTTTGTGTGACTAGTGCTTCTTTGAGAGATTTGGGGAATTGGCAGCCAGTTGACATTGATTGATTGACCTTCTTTGTGAGCACTGGTGTGATATCATTGACGCACAGTTTCAGCAGCCAAATGGGAATCGGATCAGAAGAGCGCGATTTTGTTGAACTTCGTTTAAGAAACTTCTCAATTTCCAAGTCGGTAGTGTGGTAGAAGGATGACAGCGTGTTTGGGTGGTAGTCAATAATGTCTCATTTGTAGACGACATGTTGGCTGTTGGTACCTCCAGTTCAGATCGAATCTCGAGAATCTTTGAACTGAAGAAGGCACAGAAGGTATCGCTAGCTTGTCTGGTGATGTATGAGAGGGGAGAGCACTCTGCTTCCTCTTGAAGAACAAGGTGTTAGAAACACTGAATACCTCTTTTTGACTAGTGGCATTTTGCAATTGCTGTTTTAAATGGCTAACTTTAGCCTCTTCAATAAGTCGGTTCACAACATCACGCTGAGCTGCATGCATCTGTTTGTGGTTGTCAGTTGAGTGCGTCTCATTTGCCATTCTAACTTGGCTGTCCGTATTTTATCCGTGTACCATGATGTCTGATGTCGGTTGGTAACTTGAGATTTCTCGGATGGCGTACCAAATGAGTTCAGCATTCCAAGCGGGGTACATAGAAAATGTCAATCGCTTGTAAGCGGGTTACATTGAAAATAATAGAAGAGTGCTCAGCCAATCCGAAAACGACCTTCATGTGTCAGTCAAGATAATGATCTATGTTCTGATTGTCCAGTTTCAGCACCAGCAGCTACTCACCCTCCACAACAAACTCCAACCCCCTCACCCAGTCCTCGTGGCCTGTCAGGACTCTCTTCTTTACAAACTGGGGACAAATCTCAAGTTGATCACACAGAACATTTCCTATTTTTACTGGATAACATGTTTTTCTTATTCCAACATAATATTGGGTCGTACATAAACAATCTCTAGGTACACAATGAATGAGTAAGGTTAGAATTACTGTGCACTCAGCAACATTCCAGCTATTTGGCGACAGTCTGTAAATAATCGAGACATAAGCATCTACACAATTGGGAACCAATGAAATGTGTCAACCAAGTCAGCGAGCCTGACCACCTGATCCCATTAGTCTCCTGCGACAAGCATGGGTTACAGCAGATCAATTCGGGTAGATGTTACACAATTTTATGGCAATCTGGCATAGTAATTCTCTGATGGGCCAATCCAACAGGTGTGCTTTGGATTCCCCTAAACACAACAAATCAATGAAAACCATGTCCACATCACTACAATTACCTTGGTATTCATAATAGGCTGTTCTTGTGTTGCATTACTTGCTTGTGCTGTTTGATATACAAAGTCTATCATGTTATGTTTTTGACATGTTAATTTATAAGAATAGAACAGAATTCCACTTGGGGACGCCATGTTAGAATTAGTTTTAAGCAACCTATTCCGGTCATATTGGGTGATTGAATGTACTGAACACCATTTATTGCCTGGAACATCCATGATTTGACCCAAGGTGTGGTCTTGTGTAAAGAGCACAGGTCACAAATCAGTTGAAGTAAAGAAATGTTTGACGAAAAGAGTCCGTGGATGGGTGACCATGTTTGGCAGCTTGACTTCTAATGATAGTGCTTGCATTGAGCATATACCTTGTGAGTGGATATCAGTTCAACATTGCCCGGAGAGAGGAAGGTTGCGGATTCGATCCCGACCGCGTCATACCAAAAGACGTTAAAATATAATACTTGTTGGTCCCTGCCTGGCGCTCGGCATTAATGGGTACAACAAGGACTGGTCGGCTCGGAGTCAGTATTATGTGTCTGAGTGGGGTATTCATGCTTCACTGCGGCATGGAATCTCAGTGGGCTAGCACTATAAAACCAGCTTAAGTCTGGGCTAGTACAAGCAGCCGCACATACACATACACACGCATGCACGTCGTCATATGAGCGAAATATTCTCAAGCACGACATAAAAACCCAATTTCACCTCACCTCATCAGTTCAAAATCAGTACACGCCATTATTATTATACTGATACATACCTGCCCTTCCTGCAACACATACAGGTGGATCTTGGAGTCATCAGCACCACATGCCAGTACTGGAACTACAAGAGAATACTATTTATTACCCACGTGGTCAACGCATGGGTAGTTGTATACTAATCTCGTACGTCACACGAGTGTCGTATCGCGTTGACCTGTGTCGTAACGACTTGACCTAAGATTCTAACGATTTGATTGGATAACCGATGACCTCTCAGTTAGGTCACGTTGTGACGGAACTACTTGTTCATTCATAACAAACACGTGAATTCATTCATTCTACAACTTAGATGCATTGTGGGAATGTAAACATTGCAAACGTTGCCGTGTCGCTGTTTAATTGTGAGTCGAACTGAGACATTACATGCGTCGAAAAACATAAACGCAATGTTTCCATCAGTGATGTTAGCCGAGTGAAGCAGTTGCAAACCAAGAAACAGGGTGCTACAGAGTAGTTTACTGAAGGAGGCTGTACGAGAGGCGATGACAACTGACATGCATCGTGACGTCGGTTACCAAGGGGACAGACGAGAAATGGCGTAGTGACGTCAATACAGTGTGACGTCATGCAAAAGTGTACGTCAGAACAAAATTCTTCCGCAACCTCTTTATGAAACCGGTTTCGGTTTGAAACCACAACAATACCAAAACTACGCTATTTTGTCAATTTAATGCATGTAAGACGTGGGTAATAAATAATATACCACACTCGGTCTCATTATACACGAATTATACGAAACTCGTGACCTTCCTATGGTTTCTGACCTCGCTTTCGCTCGGTCAGATACCATAGGAAGGACACTCGTTTCGTATAATTCGTATGTAATGAGACCTCGTGTAGTATTCTCTATAGGTGAATCACAACAATCAGGGGATGGTCCAGTGGTTAGAGCGTCCGCCCGGAGAGCGGAAGGTCGCGGGTTCGATCCCCGACCGCGTTATACCAAAAGACGTTAAAATATGGTACTTGTTGGTCCCTGCCTGGCGCTCGGCATTAATGGGTACACCAAGGACTGGTCGGCTCGGAGTCAGTATAATGTGTCTGAGTGGGGTATTCATGTTTCACTGCGGCATGGTATCTCAGTAGGCTAGCACTATAAAACCAGCTTCAGTCTGGGCTAGTACAAGCAGACGCACATACACATACACACGCATGCACGTCGTAATATGAGCGAAATATTCTCAAGCACGACGTAAAACCCAATTTCACCTCACCTCACCTCCAGTGTTTGAAATTAAGAGAATGCAGAGATCAAAGATGCTTGCTCTTATAATATTTAAATCAAGGGACCCCCTAAATCTTTAACTTTTAGCATGAAGGATATGACTAGACCATACATCCTTTTGTGTATCATTTTGAACACTGGGTAACATAAAACATTCAAACAAGTAATTTAAACAAGAATGATATCATTTCAATGGATATGGTACCTCTTTAACATGAAGGATATCTCTTCAAGAAAACTGGTACTATTTTCACTGCAGTATTTTCTTGTGTAGAAGAATACTTTTCTCAAAACATATCTCTGTAGAATGGGTTGATCATTATACACAATCATAATTTTGATCATTAACTGTTAGAATGAAGGATATGACAAGGACCTTGAACTTTTCATGTATCATTTCAAACACTGTTTAACACAAACCATTCAATGGTGACAATTTGGAAATTCAACAAGGATTGTGTCATTTCAGCAAGAATGATATCATTTCAGCAAATATGGAAGATCTTTGACATGAAGGATATCACTTCAACAAAACCGATACTATTTTGACAAGACTACAGTATTTTCTTGTGTAGAGTGCTTACTATTTTCTAAAATTACATATCTCTGTAGACTGAGGTGTGCATTATACAGAGAATAATTAATTTGATACTTTCTTTTCTAATGCACAGTCATTACTGTGTACACATAACACAGGAAACACAATGTGAAGAAATCCCAAAGTTTATCAACAGTTTAATCATGTAAATACACTGACTGACTGACTGAGTTTGGTTTTACGCCGCTTTTAGCAATATTCCAGCAACATCACGGCGGGGACACCAGAAATGGGCTTCACACATTGTGCCCATGTGGGGATTCGAACCCGGGTCTTCGGCGTGACGAGCCAGCGCTTTAACCATTAGGCTACCCCACCGCCCCTGTAAATACACTGACTGTGTGAGTGTTCATTTTAAATCTGGTCACGGTTTTAACCAATTTTGTATTGATTCAAAACAGTAGTTTCATTTCAACAATTATGGTACCCATTCTGCAATTCTTCAACAACACTAGTATGTGTAACTTTAGTGCTGATATGTTCTCAGGAGGTAAGATGAGAGTTTTTCCCTGCACTGGTACCTAAGTCCTTGACATTGACTTGATAGCTCCTGAACATATCACATCCTCAGGTATATGAGCATGATGAGCACCCATCAGATTCCTAACACTAATAAACTGTTCACATTTGGATTGGACACTTCACACATCTGTCGCTCACTTACCATTAGTGTCTGGGATAAGAGAGAACGCCGCAGTCAGAACAAAACCAGTTCCAAATGTCAACACTTGGACTTCTTCAAAATCTGTTGAGTACCAATAAACAGTTGAAGTTGCCATATTTAACACTTCTAAAAAATATAAAATATAAAAAAATCTAACAACCAGCTGAATAATTTCCATACATAATCAAACTGGAAGCTTTCTGGCAGGCCTAAGGGACACAACTCTGTTGTTTAACGCCAAACAACAATATTCCAGCTATATGACGGTAGTCAAGCAACGTTGAGCGGGTAGAGTCCTTGGATGGGTGACCCTGTTTGGCAGCTTAAGTCCTGAGAGTTTCTAGGATTTCAGTCCTGCCCCACAATGAAGCACATGTGATACATGTGGTCTCACTTAGGCAAGTGAGTTTGTTCAAAATTGCCTTTGTTCACCCAGCAGAAAATGGGTACCCGATGAGATAGGTCATGTGACTATTAACTTTCTAGCGCCTCACAGGCAGCTTGGGTTATCCGAGGTAATAATAATCAGATTCTCATTACTGCGTCCAGTGAGCAACTTGTCAGATGGATACTAGGCGCTACATAAGTGAATTATTATTGTTATTATTAGTCTGTAAATAATCAAGTGATCAATATCATGAACATCGAGCACCACAGTTGGGATAAGATGACATGTGTCGGCACAACACTGTACAGCATCATATAGGACATAGGACGAAAAGAGATTGACTAGAATTTCAAAATTGGATGAAACAAAAAAAAACAGAAGATCAAGTTAGGAGTACCTTTTCCTGGCTTGCGTCTCCAGATTCTGACAGTAGAGTCTGTTGATGCTGTTGCAATGTACACAGTTGCAGAGTTGTTGTCAATGACGTTGGTGCACACTTTCACCGTTGCCACTGCGTTTACTGTCCCTGTGTGACCCTTAAGGGTGGCGGTCAAGCTGTACTGGAAACATGGAAGCATTTTCTGTGTTAGCAGGTTTCCAAACATTTTTCTATGCCTGTCTTTGGTGGTTTAAGGGGAGGTAATTACCATTATCATGTTCTGCTGATAATGTAAGTGTTAATGTTTCCAAGTCTACCAAGGAAAGAAACTTCATATGAGAAAACAATCCTGAAACTGAAATATGTTGTATTATAATTAGCCTTTTCAGGGGGACAATTTAGTGTGGCTGGTTGAGAAATTATTTTCTCCAAGAAAACAAAGCAGTAACACATAAGCATCTGAACTGTGATTTAAAAGACAAGATGGAGTAAGTGAATTAAGTTCAACTCGTTTTTAGCAATGTTTAAGCAATATCATGACAGGGGACACCAGAAATGGACTTCACACATTGTACCGATGTGGGGAAACGACCCGAGTCTTTGGTGTGACGAACGAACCCTTTAACCACTAGGCTACCCCACTACCTCTAACATGTTGTAGTTCATGAATTTTAACCAGTGACTTCATTAAAAGTAAATACCAATAATTTGACAGATTATCATGAATACTGATCTATAATCAGCATGGTTGGTTGATGTTGTTTCCAACAAACATAATAGAAATAGAATGTCTTCAGACCCTGATGGAGAAAATTGCTACTCACAAAATCAATATCTTAATTATTCCAGACTCTACTATTTATTGACTTCATCACATAGCTGAAACATTGTGAGTGCTAAACGTTAAGCTTGCTACTCACCTCATCTCCTTCCTGTCTCCATACTCGGACCGTCTTGTCCACAGATCCAGACACCAACTCATCCTCATTGCCTGGTGCATGAGATACATGAACAGATCACTTAATGACATGTGTATGGGGATTTACTTAGGCCTGCTCACAAGGCCGATACTTGACCCCGAGTAAGTAGGAATTGACAGCAAAAATTACTTGTTTGAAATACAAAGATTCCTAATACATTGAAATCTTTTCTATTTTGGCCTCACAGCTACTTGTACAACTTACTGTTATCTGGGTTCCGCATCCACTGAACACAGTTGACTCTGTCCTGGTGGCCAGTGAGAGTGTAGATAACACTTGCCGGTTTTGTTGACCAACCCTGGGTAGAAAATAGTTGTATTACTTGTAAATGTCACATGTATGAATGCCATCATCACAACAAGATTCCAGCAAATTATCAAATTTATGGCAGAAATGAACAATCTCTTTGCGATGTGACAGCATTAGTGAGTGAGTGAGCAAGTTGGGTTTTACGTCGCTTTTAGCAATATTCCAGCAATATCACGGCGGGGTACACAGAAATGGGCTTCACACATTGTACCCATGTAGGGATTCGAACCCGGGTCTTCGGCCTGACGAGCCGACGCTTTAACCACTAGGCTACCCCATCGGCCCTGACGTCATGACCTGATGGCAAGGTGAGTGAGTGATTTTTATTTCAGCAATGTACCAGTAGCAACACATAAGGCACAACAAAAATTGCATTGCACCAATGTTGGGAATCAAAACCACTATTTTCAGCATGGCAAGCAAACACTTTTACCACTCGACCTACATAATTGGAGTCACATATGATCACAGGTTTGAATTTGACACATTTAATTTTTTTTTTTTTTATAAAATCAGCCCTATTGTGCTGAAAATGACTATACTACCATAGTCAATAATGTAATAATTTTGTATTATCCTCCAAACGTTATATTATTAACCTGGGCTGAAGGGGTCGTTGTTGGCACAGGTACTACAGATACATACCCCAGGTACGTGTCTGTATACAGAAATGTACCCTAAACAAAGTCAAAATACAGAAACGTACCCGGTACCCTAAAAGGCGGACGAGTCCATATTCCGCAATCCAAAACCGAAACCGTATGTAGTTTACGAGTCGCATTGGGCATCGCAATATAACCGTTACTGTGTATATTCGTTTTTTATATAACGCAATCAAATGCATCTAATACAACAGTATGACAGTTCCGATCAAGAAAATGACACAGTGGGTATGGAATCGTCCTAGGGTACGTTTTTGTGTGCTGATTTTGGCTAGTACCTGGGGTACACATCTGTAATACCTGTGTCGACAACGACCCCTTCAGCTGAACTTGGCATGAATATATTTGTGTTCACGCCACTCACCACCCCACCCCCCTTGAAACTATTTTCCGCCCTTTCCAAACCTAACAAATTACCTGTCCTAAAATATATCTGTCAAATGGTCAATATTGTGATGCAATATTCGTGAATATCGACACAATGAAGAGTTGCAAACTGTTTACAACCACTGCGATACATAACAGCCAGGAAAGTTTCACCAAGTAAACACAACTTCGTTCAAACAATCTGGTACAGTTTGACAGAAACCTTAAGTCTGAACCTATTGTTGATATTTTATGAACATACGTGTCTGCAGTTGTCAAAGGAGTGATTCTGAAAGGGTCAGTTCGACTCAGTTTATGCGCCGTGTAAGTGTTCCAGTTTGAAGTATATATCAGATTATTACCTCTGGTCGGTAGATAGCCACAGCCCTACACGACCCATAACAAATCAAGTTATTTCGTCAACCAATCGGCACTTTGAGGCGTACGATTGGACCCGCAACTGATATAACATGTGTTTATCGTCGCCATCTTGGATAGAATTGATTTTCTTGCCATCTATTTTTGAAGAGCTCGAGGGAGCGCCGCGTAGTGTAAATTGTATACAATGACTACTCCCTTCGTCTAACTTCATTAAGATGAATACTGACGATCATGTACATATCCGCCATCTTTTAGCGGCACCACGGTGGGTGTAAAGCAAGGGCTTCGCGTAGTGTTTTGGTTATGTTCGGCAACCACGTGAGGACTCTATGCCTGCAAGGCAAGATCCCTTCTGTAACTGCTTGATTTATTATTTATGAATATTTATCATTCCTCTTTCTTTCTGTCCCAATCGTTACGCATGAGCTAGTCAGAAGTTGTGATAAATCACCAGTTTGAAGTTGCACCCACCAAAATCTCAAGGCTCTTGGACAAACAGCAGATAATTCAAAATTAAACCAAATTACAATTTGAAAAGCACATGTCTCCAAAACTACTCGTCTAAATTTCTTGCGCAAATGCGACATAAAAATCCCAACAATTTCGCCAGGACCCATCGAGTCACCGTTTGGTCGCCATATTTGATTAAAGTTTTGGTCATGGGCTTTAACCAGTTCAGAGTACTTTTCTCAAATAAAAAATGTGCCGAGATCGAACTATCAGCTCAAAATCTTTATCTTTATTTCCAGGAATTATTGTGCACATTCAGCACTAAAAAGTGTCGAGATGTGCATGCCTTCGATGGCTCTCCTCCATCATAATCCCGTACGACACAGGGGCGCAACCCACGGCAAACACGTTATCCAATTCGCTTCTTATACGACCAGCAATGGGATGCTGAGGACTTATTCTACCCCGAGTCCACAAGGAGGAGGAGAAGCTGTTTCCACGAGGAGGTTGCTCTTCATGAGTGCCATTCTTATCTTGGGTCTCAATCACAAGGGAACGTGGCCAGTAATCAATTGATATTTGTGCAGTCTATGGTCGTCAACATCAGGATCAGATTGAAGTGCATTAATTCAGGAAGGTTTCGTAAGCCATGTTTAGTGTTTCGATTTCATCATCCGAACACCCTACCCATCACGGAGTTTCTTGTCAATGCTAATCCGTCTTGAGTAAATGAGTGAGTGAGTTGGGTTTTACGCCGCATTTAGCAATACTCCAGCAATATGACAGACAGACAGACAATTTATTTCGAGTATTCAAGGCCATGGTCAATATTACAAAAGGGTTTTAACAAGTGAGGTGAGGTGAAATTGGGTTTAACGTCGTGCTTGAGAATATTTCGCTCATATGACGACGTGCATGCTTGTGTATGTGTATGTGCGGCTGCTTGTACTAGCCCAGACTTAAGCTGGTTTTATAGTGCTAGCCCACTGAGAAGCATGAATACCCCACTCAGACACATTATACTGACTCCGAGCCGACCAGTCCTTGTTTTATCCCGAGCGCCAGGCAGGGACCAACAAGTACCATATTTTAACGTCTTTTGGTATGACGCGTTCGGGGATCGAACTCGCGACCTTCCGCTCTTCGGGCGGACGCCCTAACCACTACACCACGGAGAAGGTCTTTAACAAGTGTATTCATGATAGTCATATTACAGGTATCTTGTCACCGGACGAGACTTTCGTAAAATAACAATAGAGATGCTACACTAAACTATCAAACAATATTTCAGCATACATACTGAAGATCTAATAATAATTTGTTGTATTTCTTATCCTAAAGACTTTATGTAAAAACCTTGCCAAACTTAATATAACATTTAGTACCTGACATAATTCTAATTAAATTGTCCATAGAAGAGCTATTTCTAATGCTATTATGAAGACATTCTCTTCTTCGGCTTCATAGTGAGTGAGTGAGTGAGTTAATATTTAACGTCACATCGGCAATATCTCAGCCATATCGTGACGAAAACAATCCATACAATAAAAGATGAAAAAACATTTGGAAGATTAAAATCTGTCGACGATGGACAGTAACACTTTTTTTATTCACTTCACTTTATTCAGAATTGAAGGCCATGTGGCCAAGAGTACAACAGGTAATACAACATTGTCATGGTGTGTAGAGTTGAAATATAATTCATAATACAATTATTTTAACGTAGGTTTTGCTTCAGGAATATACATATCCCTTTAAGAACAGTGACACTGTGTATCTTCATAAGGGCTCGGAATTTGACAATTGAAGGTGGGCTGTAGAAATAGGCTGGAATACATTGGGATCTGCATCGGTTATACAATGGACATATTAGCGACAAGTGATATTCGTCTTCAAGCACGTTTAAAGTACATTTGTTACAAACTAATTCTTTATATGGGACAATTATCTTTGAAAAACGTTGTTTTTGTATATTCAAGTTATGTGATTGGCATCGGAATTTGATCAACATTCGCATAAGATCTTTGTTTAGTGCGCCACAGGAAATATACAGTTCGGGTTCAAGAAGCGACTTAAATGTACTATATAATTTACAAGAAATGATGAGTTTCTTATTTTACTATTCCAGTGTTGTATATTAATATCTATACAGCGTTGTTTGAACTCAAACATGAAGTGATTTACATCGCCACAATCTTGGGCTAACCAGACGTAGGAGAAACCTGTAGTAAAAAGAAGCATTCGAACATGTGAAACCCAGTTTGTGCCTCCGTTATCATCATAGGCTTTCATCATCTTATAACAGGCATTCGGGTATCTATTTTGGTCCATACGAATAATTCGGCACCCATATTTAATACACCTTGAATGGTAATGTACACACAAGTTATATCTGCCAATTTCTCCAAGTACAGCACATGATGCAGGTTTTTTTACTGAGTGACAGAAATCTTTTATTGTACTCACTATGAACCTTTTCAATACACGTTCTATAAGTATAGCCCCAAATTTCACTTCCATAGGTTAGAATTGGTAGTATCTTACTGACAAATATATTATTAGCAATAGTTAAAGACATACTTTGATACTTGGTGAACAGTTGAAACAGAGGGAAACATGCACGTCTGGCTTGTAAAGATAGCGTTTCACATGCTTTGGACCAAACTAAACGAGATGAAAATACAATTCCTAAATATTTATAATAAGGGGTGGCCTCTACAGGTAGACCTTTAAAAAAACATTTTTCATTTCTCTTAACGCGTCCTCCGTTTCGAAAAACAACCACCTTAGATTTATCCAGATTTACTTCAAAGCCCCACGTGTTACAAAAATCTTCAAGAATGTCTAATTTTCTTTGTAAATCAACAATGCTATCTCCTAGTAGTGCAACGTCATCCGCGAACAGTAATATCTTAATAGCTTCTGTGTATTCATTTACATAAATTCCAGGAGTATTGCCATGATGGAGATCGTCTGCAAGTTTATTGATGAATAGGATGAAAAGTAGCGGACTGAGCATGCAGCCCTGACGAACACCTTTACTGGTTGAAAAGAAAACTGTTCTAGATTTACCAGAACAAATGTATTCATGATAGTCATAATGTCACCGGACGAGACAAAAAAAACTTTCGTAAAATAACAATAGAGATGCTACACTAAACTATCAAACAATATTTCAGCATACCTACTGAAGATCTAATAATAATTTGTTGTATTTCTTATCCTAAAGATTTTATATAAAAACCTTGCCAAACTTAATATTACATTTAGTACCTGACATAATTCTAATTAAATTGTCCATAGAAGAGCTATTTCTAATGCTATTATGAAGACATTCTCTTCTTTCGGCTTCATAGTGAGTGAGTGAGTTAATATTTAACGTCACATCGGCAATATCTCAGCCATATCGTGACGAAAACAATCCATACAATAACAGATGAAAAACATTTGGAAGATTAAAACCTGTCGACGATGGACAGTAACGATACTAGAGAATCAAAGATATGAATATAAAACTAGCGAGGAAAGCTAAAAAAATCCCAATTAAAAAGATCCTTAAAGGTCACATGCAACGTAAAACACAACTTTGCAGATTCTGATACCTTCGGTATGGACTTACCGAAACAAAGCGTCAAAATGCAAATTCAACTTATAAAGTTGAAAATAACGCGATGAAAAAAAACGCGCGAAATCGGAGTTCAAACGTTTCACTAATTTTCCCCAGACTTTCTGGGGAATACGGGTTTCAACAGCTGGGCTGCGCTCATAGCACGTGCGCAGTGAAATAGGTTCGCGCAACTTGGAAGCGGGCTGTCTGGTGAATACTCGGTGAAGGCTTTGGTGTGAGCTATTTTCATAATGTTTTGTTGATATCTCACAGGCGCGAGCTCTTTGTATGTTATGACAGTAAATAAACTGTTTATATAATTTCATTTTGTCTATTTCACCACACGTTCTTCTTACCGAGTCACTTTCTCAGTTCGATACTTAAAAGCAATGTCATTATTTAGCGTTGACACAATTTCTAACTGTGATATAGATATGTCGCTGTCACAGACAAAACTCAATGTCTTGTTTTATTGACACCTGTGTGTCTGCCTGCCTGTCTGCTAATGACAATATTCAATACACAACTGCGATCACTGACCACATGCAATTTGAACTTAACACCAATCAGGCTATACACCATAAACAAAACGCATTGATTTATGGCCCGAGTTCGGTCTCTGTCACATTATGTAATTACACAGACAGGCAGGTGTGATACTTGAACACATGACATGTTATGATGTCTGTTGATTGCAAAATGTTATACACAAAAAATGAGCATGTATTTACAAAACCCAACATCTCTATATATACACACACAATGAGCCGTGAAGGCGGCATCTGCTAATGAACCAGCCGTTACACTTGAGTGCACACCCACCCGCTCTGACTGGGTTCGGTATCCCGGCTGCTTCGTTTCGAGGGAGGTAAACCCAAGTACAAAATATTGCACTTTTGATTTGCGATTATACGCTTATAATTTTGTTTATTTGTTTTTTTCATAATCAGCAATGCATATTATATGTCATGAAGAAGTGATAATTGTGTTTTAATTATGTTTGATTTTTTGGTTGCATGTGACCTTTAACTGTTTTCACATTGAAATATTTATCCCTTATGATGGAGAATTCAACACAGTCAAGCATGATATGCTTGACCATGACTCTCTCTCATCACAAGGGATACAAAATGGAGGGTCTTTACCTTTTAACAAGTATTTGTGAGTATAACGCGTACGGCCAATGCGACATCGTCGCATGATGACCTCTTCAAATCTGGACTGACAACCCAAGTAGGTGTAACCAACATAGGGTTTTATTTCATGTAATTTACCTACTTGGGTGTCCCACTTCTTTTGCATCAGATCACGGATGTAAGTTCTAATGCTAGCTTTGAAATCAGAGTATGGAATAAGAAGTGGTGTTACAAATTTGTTGAGTGCTGCCTTGGCAGCAAGATCGGCCATTGTGTTCCCAGAAATGCCAACGTGGCTGGGTAACCAACAAAAGACGATGTCGCATTGGCCAGTAGCAATCTCATTATATAATTCAATAATTTCTATTAAAAGTGGATGTTTACAAGACAGATTTTTAATAGCCTGAAAACACGAAAGAGAATCGGAAAAGATTATGTATTGTTTATATTTACGGTGTTTGTTAATATATTTAAGAGCTGTTAATATGGCGTATGCTTCTGCTGTTAAAATAGAGCTGTTATTTGGTAGTCGAGAAGATATTGTTCTGTATCCAATGACAGTGGCACAAACCACTGCGCCACCATCCTTGGACCCATCTGTAAATAAGGATTTGTATGTATTATATGTATTTTTTAATTGATTATATTCTTGTTTATACTGTAATCCATTAGTTTCATATTTCTTAAACTTTGTCAGAGTTAGGTCAACTTCAGGCCTCACCAGTTGCCAAGGAGGAGAAGAAAGAAGACGGTAAGGAGATATATTTTCCAGCTCAATGCCGGCAGCAGAAATGAATGGTTTAATTCTTAGCCCAAGAGGCGGAACAAGACTTTTTGTTGTATAAATCCTCATAAAGAGGATTGAAAACACAGTTAAAAGCATGATTAGACTCGTTAGAATAGAGTTTTGTTATATACTGTAATGATAATTTAATACGACATTGGTTAAGGGATGGCTCATCAGCTTCAACATAGAGGCTGTCAACAGGAGAGGTTCTAAAGGACCCAAGACAAAGTCTCAGGCCTTGGTGATGGACAGAATCAAGTAGTTTTAGGTGTCGAGCGGACCAATGATCGATATAGGTGGAGGAGGGTAGCTTGATCCCCTCCCCATTTTGAGTTGGAAGCAACTTTCAACAAATCAAGGGCCTTCAGGCATTTAGCTTTAAGGGATTTAATATGCGGCAAAAAAGTTAAATGGGAGTCAAAAATTAGACCCAAGAACTTGGCCTCGTTGACAACTTTCATGGGAGTGCCATTTACAGAGAGTTCTGGGTCTTTATGCGGTTTGTATTTTCTACAAAAGTGTAGACAATTAGTTTTGGACTTGGAAAATTTAAAGCCGTTTTCAAGACACCATTTATTTATTTATTTTAACACAACTGCAATTGCCGTTCAATAGTATGCATATTTTTACCACGACAAGAAATAGTAAAATCATCCACAAAAAGTGATCCATCGATTGAATCGTTTAAAACTTTGGATTAACTGTTGATCTTGATACTAAATAAAGTGACAGACAAAATACTGCCTTGAGGGACACCCTGATCCTGATTGTAATGATCAGACAGGGTTGAACCCACTCGGACTTGAAATTGCCTGTTTCTTAAACACTGTGATATAAAAGGAGGTAAACGACCCCTCAAACCAAACTCATGTTAATCCTTAAAAATGCCATGCTTCCAGGTCGTATCATAAGCTTTCTCAAGATTAAAGAAAATTGATACAGCATGTTGTTTATTTACTATAGCATTTTTAACAAAGGATTCTAAACGTACCAAATGGTCAATGGTACTACGATTTTTCCTGAAACCACATTGAATATTTGTTATGAGATTATTGGTTTCAAGATACCAAGTGAATCTATTATTCACCATACGTTTCATGGTTTTACAGACACAGCCTAGTTAGAGATATCGGTCTGTAATTCGACGGATCTGTATGATCCCTGCCAGGTTTTGCTATTGGGACTACAATGGCATTACGCCATGAAGGAGGAAATTCTCCAGACGTCGATATTTGGTCAAATATATCTAAAAGTGTCATCAGACATGGTTCAGGTAAGTGTTTCAGTAGCTGGTAATGTACATTATCATCACCTGCTGCAGTGTCATGAGCCTGCTCAAGAGCTGTATGTAGCTCATGTAATGAAAACACTTCATTATAATCTTGACCGTTATTTGATTCGACATTAAATTTTGTCTTTTCCTGTTGTTTCTGATATCTCTGAAACTCAGGGACATAATTTGCCGGTGTTGACTTTTTGGCAAGAGTTTTGCCAATTTTATTTGCAATTTTAGACTTGTCAGTAATTAAGTTATCAGCAGATTTTGAACCTTTGCCTTTAATTCTTTGAACCATGTTCCATACCTTAGACATTGGGGCGCGTGAATTAATTTTGGAGACATAACTTCTCCAAGATTGTCGTTTGTTTTGTTCAAAGGTACGACGCGCCTTTGCATTCAGTATTTTAAATTTATTTAAGTGATGAACAGTTGGATGATGGCGGAAATAATGCTCTGTCTTTTCACTCGCTTTTCTACAATCTGTATTAAACCATGGTTTTCGTCGTGGAGTCGTAGGGGACTTTGGTATACACTCATCAGCTATTTCATTTAAAATATCAGAAAAAACACGAATAGGATCGGTTATATCACTGAAACATTCAGGTCTGAGTTTAGATGTGCATAACGTTTGAAATATGGACCAGTCTGCCTTGGAAAAATTCCATCTCGTATACGATGGAGAGTCAGATGGAGTAATTTCTGATAGGATAGTTGGAAAGTGGTCAGTTCCACAGAGGTCATTGTGGACTGACCAATCAAATTCATTAAGTAGATTAGAGTCTGCAAGAGACAAATCTAGAGAAGAGTAGGTGCCGGTTGCAGGGTGCAGGTAAGTGCTTGAATCGTCATTGTATATACACAAATCATTATTGGAGATAAAATCTTCCAGTATTTTACCTTTTGAGTTAGTGTGTGTACCACCCCAGATCGGGTTATGGCCATTGAGATCACCCATTATAATACAAGGTTTAGGAAGTTGGTCATAGAGAGCTTGAAGATCAGACTGCTGAAGTGTTGAAGAAGGCGGAATATATAGAGAGCATATTGTAAAGGTAACGTGGTGAGTAAGTCTCACTGCAACGGCTTGGAGATTAGTTGAAAGTGTTACAGGACTATTGATAACATCCTGCTTAACATGTATTGAAGACCCTCCAGTGGCCCTGTCACTCGGAGCGGAAAAAGAATTATATGCAACGAACTGACGTAAATTAAAAATATCTGTCTGCTTCAGATAAGTTTCCTGCAGACAGAAAGCTGATGGTGCAAATCTTGGACTAATAGCTGAAACTCATTAAAACTGGACCTTAATCCTCTACAATTCCACTGTACTATAGTTTTGGAATGGACTATCGTTTAGGTGGGTTGCTTGGGGATCTACCCCGCACTGTCTTTAAGGGCGACATGCTATGTGCCCTTGGATGGGTGTGATCAGATACATACATTTCCTCCAGTGATCCAAACTTGTTAAACAATTTTATTTTATTATCTGACCCTTTAGGTGTTCGATTTGATTTGGACGTTTCTGTTCTTGTCTTGAATTTCGATTTTGCAGTTTATTTTTCATTTTTCTATCAGGCTGAGGAGTGTTGGTTGTAGGAGATACGATTTGTTCGGTAGAAACTATTGTATCTGTCTGAGTAGACTGTCCAGGTGAGATAGACAGGGGGGATATCCGTATTCACCCATGTCAGGTCAGTCTGACATGAGCTTGACGAAGTCATTATTGGTGAAGATGTTCTTTTTGAGGACGTTTCAGGTGTTTTGGTGACGGAGGCGTACGTTTCAGTGTGTTCAGTAGATTGGACAATCTTTTTTGCTTCAGCAAAACTGATGTTCTTGGAAAATTTGATTTGATTAATTTCCATTTGCCTTTTCCAAATTAAACATTCTTTAGAAAATGATGAATGACTTCCAGAACAGTTTGCACATTTTTTGTAATTACTGTCACAATCTTCTGTTACATGTGTATTCTCAGCACAGTGAGCACATGTAACAGACAATGTGCAAGTATTAACACCATGACCGTACATTTGACACTTAAGGATTTGGAATATATACTCTCCCCAAAAAGAAACGCATCATGAAAATAACAATTTCATGTAGCAATGAATTAAAACGTGATTCATTTTACAAAAGGTTTTGCTCTGTTTATGAGTCCTATGGTGTTTATGTTTTGAAACAGCACAACAAAACGCACCATCCGTAAAATACCCGTATTTAACAGCATGATTTTCAATTTCGGCATGTAGTGTCACAGAATACACAATTCACATGTAATGCACGTGCAAGTTGGGGATCAGATAGTCTCAATGATGGGTATAAAAGGATGATCGCTGTCTGTCGATTATTCACTGTATTTGGAATATTGTTGACGAACGCAAAATGACACGTCTAAGTGAAGCCAACCGTCATATCGCCATTGGTTTGCTTGAAGTGCCAACGTTCAGGCTTGGAACCTACGGTAAATTGACGTAGAATCTGGTTCAGTGATGAATCACGATTTCTATTGGAACGACGCGATGGAAGAATGCGGGTGTACAGACGTCGACGTGAACGTTTCGCCGACGCTTGCGTTCCCCAGGTGGACAGATTCGGCCGGGGAAGTGTTATGATGTGGGGAGCGATCACCTGCCGTAGTAGAAGTGATTTGGTGATGATCCAGGGCAACCTGTCAGCTCAACGGTACTGTGACGAAATCCTACGCCAACACCTCTTTCTAATCATTGATCGCCAGAGGGAGTTGTTTCAACAGGACAATGCCAGGCCCCACACAGCACGTCACACTAGCGACTTCCTCCTGAACCACAACATCAATGTGCTCCCCTGGCCCTCAAGATCACCGGACTTAAACCCGATCGAACATCTGTGGGATGCCCTGGACAGACGGGTGCGACGCCGTAACCCTCAGCCCCAGACACTTCAGCAACTCTCACAGGCACTACAGGCAGAGTGGGCTGCGATTGGGCAACACGAGATTCTGAGACTTATTCGTTCGATGCCGAGAAAGCGATGCCGTGCAGTTCTGGATGCCCACGGTGGTCAAGCACGAGGCATTGACTTCAGCGCCACCACACGTCTCCATATGACACTCAAACTGACTTTCCTCGAGTTGGTGCCAAAGACGGATAAGTCTGCATTCAGTTTGCCAATTTCAAGGCTATATATTTCATTGACTCATAAAGCCTACAAGATGTTTCAAAATAAAACCTAAAAATACCCAGTTGAAATTCCTATATGTGTATCTTTTTGGAGAGTATATAAGTCAACATTCCAGATTGCAGTAACCTGCTTTGATTGACTTTGAGTATTTGGAGCTGAAAATGAAAAACAGATAGTTGTAAAACGTTTGACGAAAGATACCCTTGATCTTTCATCTCGGATACAATATCGAGCTCAGTCATGTCTGCTAGAAGATGCTCACGGTCTCCGAACAATACCTTTGCTAGAAATCAGCGTTCTGTGAGCAGAAACTAACACCGGGACTCCGATAAACATATCAGTTGATAACAGGTTGGTAGCTTGTTGTTTTCTGCTCCATACAGTGCTTAGCGATCCCT